>NC_069499.1:1526903573-1527103573 GCF_027579735.1 Bombina bombina | reverse complement strand
TTGATGTATACAAACTTCCCCTTGTCCCTGTTTGTTTAAAGCGTCTTTTCTTATGCAGAGGAAGGGGGAGGGTCTGCTATTTTGCTATAGAACCAATTTGCTGTGGGTGTTCAAGTTAACCTTTTCAACAGTGCTAAACTGTGAGCTTCTAAGTAAGTTTTTAAATGGTTTTATACTGGATTTTTAGATCAGTATCTGTGGTTTTAATTCTTAATAGTAGTATCTATTACATGCAGTTAAATAAAAATTGGTGTATACTGTTCCTTTAAATTTGTTTACTGCATTTATCTACAAGTTGTTTATTTTTGTGATTGAATAAATATTGACTTTAAAAAAAAAAATGTAAACATATTTTGAAAACCAATAGATGTAAGAAATGTTTTTCAAGATAACTACAGACTGCATGCTTGACTCTGTTTTCTTTGCTAAGCAATATGTTTGTGTAGACATAACTCCACAAAATGGATTCAAATGCTATCACCTAGATTACGAGTTTTGCACTAAACAGGGTGCGAAACGAACAAGCTCTGCCATTACGAGTTTCTGAAAAGCCTCCTTGTGCGTGCGATATGGTGGCGTTAAGCTCCATACCACACAAAATCCAAGGGCTGCTTTGACGTGCTCATGCACTCTTTCCCCCATAGACATAAATTCTGCAATCGTGGAATGAAAAATTTCCGTAACGCAACCCCATTGATGACTATGGGGAAAAAAAGTTACGTTTAAACATAACACCCAAGTCTAAACACTTCTAATCCTCCGCCCCAGACATCGCCGAAACCTAATAAAGTTATTTACCCCTAGTCTGCTGCCCCAGGCATCGCCGACACTAATAAAAGTTATTATCCCCTATTCTGCCCCTCCCCAACATTGCAGCCACTATAATAAAGTTATTAACCCCTAAACCTCCGGCCTCCCACATGTAATTGGAATTGTAATTGGTGTCGCAGAAGTAATTATTTTAATGGAAGAAAACAATCAATATGGCGCACCCACCTGCATTTACAGCTGGAGAATTTGTCATTCTGGTATATGGAATAGACAAGTATTTTCCTAGAAAAATTGGAGGAGTTTGTAGGGTTAGCAAGAACAACATGATTATATAATTTATGAGATGGTGAGACGCATGTACTGCGTAACCTGGATAAAAAGGACGCAGAGGCAATGTTTATGGCGATATAGTGACCTTCGACAATACCAAAAACAGTATTATAATGATCTGAAATCCCTTGTCAAAACTTGTGCCATTTTTTATTGTGTATTACACTTTTAAAGTATGTATATCTAAAATTATTATTAAAAATAAGCATTAGGACACACTTTGTCTAACAAGTTAAAAAATGTTATTGTGAACAATTTTAAAGGAGAAAATATTGTATAAAACTTTTTATTAAGCAATACAACATTGTCAGAATGTAATGTGTCTACAAATAATGGTTGTCACTTTCACTTCATTCCAAACTGGTTGCCACATGAGCATTAACAAAAAAAGATCTTACAATTTAAAGGAACAGTCTACACCAGAATTGTTATTGTTTTAAAAGATAGATAATCCCTTGTTTACCCATTTACTTGTTTTGCATAACCAACACAGTTATATTTATATATTTTTACCTCTGTGATTATCTTGTATCTAAGCCTCTGCAGACTGCCCATTTATTTGTTCTTTTGACAGACTTGCAGTTTAGCCAATCAGTGATGGCTCCCAGGTAACTTCACGTGCATGAGCACAGTGTTATCTATATGAAAAACTTGAACTAACACCCTCTAGTGGTGAAAAACCTGTTAAAATGCATTCTTAAGAGGCGGCCTTCAAGGTCTAAGAAATTAGCATATGAACCTCCTAAGTTAAGCTTTCAACTAAGAATACCAAGAGAACAAAGAAGGGGGGGCGGAGCCAACTAGGAAGCAGAGCAGTCGCACATTTCAGCAGCTCCGGCTAAGAAACATATAAAAACTGATTCCAAGGATTGCACCAGCTCAAATATGTAATTTATAATATAGCCTGCTCAGCTTAACAATTTGTGCACCTAATTTTGGCGAGAACTCTGCCATTTTCACAGTAACACACGTTTCTGAAGTGCTTAGTGCTGACAAGAAGCCCTGAAGTCGGCCATCTTGGGACCATCACCGCAATATCCTCCTAAAGCCCTAAGCCTTCCTCTAACTACAGCTATGCAGTCCGCGGAGCAAATTATGAAGGAGATCCACACCTTTCTGCATGAGTGCTGCAGTTTGTTTGAGCGCCCACTCATTTTGGCGCCCCAGCAAGTAGTCACCAAACCTGAGGACCATGCTGGCTGCACGCCCATCTATACAATTGCCCTGCAGGGAGACGACGTCTTAAGACCCCGGTGCTCCTCATCCTCTGAAGATATGGCAGCGGAGTGTGGGTTGGCAGAGGCGCACCTGATCAGAAACACCGCGGGCAAATCACCCATGCCGGGACATCCAATATCCCCAGCCGATGTGCGCATCTCCTCCCTGACTCCCGTTAACCCAGAGCGCACCAGCACAACTCGGCAACACACATCTCTTACGGTGACTAGTATTCACTTCTGGAGCCTGTCGCTTGAGGTTAGGATGAATGATATTACAGACTGGACTAGCTCTCACCTTACTTCACTGAAACCCGATCAGCGGTTCCATTGTCGCTGCCTTCGCCATCATACACATGCATGGGTCCTACAACGCTCCGGAGTAGGGTAGAAAACTTTCCCTTATGGTATGCTGCGCCACGGCGCCTTCTCTCACCCAGGCTGTGAGTTGCCCAGAGGGATCAAATGTTAATGTGGACATTTGGATTTGAATATGCAGAATTGACTTTTTGGTCTCCCATTATAACATGATAACTCTATATAGACCGTATAACTTATTTCCCAGCATAGTATATTATACTATCCTAAAGCCTAGGATACTACATGATTGGTCCTGTTGTGTATATATACCCTTATTTTACTTAGGGGTTCTCTGTGTTAGAGTTTCTATTTAAAGTCTGCACCTAGAACTGACATGATTCTTCCAATAATCTGTTTACACATTTTTTATTTTTATGGCTCTGTGTTGTTCGTTGCTAATTTTTCTATACAGCCTTCACCAGTCCTCCCAAAAAACTACAATTCCTATAGTTAGGTATATCTATCTTTACCTTGACTATACTGCAATAGTTACCTTTCATATATACCATTGCTTAATGCATATTAGTTACATGATTGTTCCTGTTTTATATATGCCCTTATTTTACTTAGGGGTTCTCTTTGTTAGAGCTTCTATCTAAAATGTTTGTTTTGTTTCTGCTTTGCAATATGTTTTCTCAATCAGTTTCCCACGTAGATATAATACTATGCTTTATTGTAACTTGTCTATTCTAAGTTAAGATGCAGTGATTTGTCTCACACTTTTTAGCAATGTGCGACTCTGTGTCATACCTTTTTAACTCTACTCAAATTCCCACCTCCTCCCCCCATAGTCTCATACAATATACCTCCTATAGGAGGGTTCACTATGCGGTTTTTCTAGTTTGTACCGCACCCTTTCTACTATCTACATATGTTCATCTTGCAGTGCACCATAAAATTGTTCATTGTTCCCCCTCATGGAATAGCAAGATTGTTTAACATTAGCATTACTAATAACGTGTTCACAGCTATTGTATTTAGCGCAACTTATGAGGATAATAGAGTTGGGGTAGGCTAAGCTCCTTGGCTGAATAAGAATTACAGCGATGCACCATTTGAACTGTTTTGTTCTGGACTTTAACTGATTTGTCAAGTCGTCACTATGGTGCAGCTTGTTGCTCACATCTCCCTGGATACTTTCTTTACTATTGCGTTGCATGGTTTCCACTATACATGACTATTGCTCCACTTGGATCTGGTCTGCAGTCTGTGCATGGTTTTATAGTTAAAGTTAATACAGCAAACACACTTTAAGTTCTGTATGTTTATGCAGTGCGATCTCGTTTACAATATGCCCTCTCTAGTTTTCATTATCTTTTCACTAGTCTAGATGAACACTATATTAAAGTCTCTCTTGTCAGTAAAATATAAGAATTTATGTAGATAATCGCATGCATACCCTTATTGGTTATTTAGGTTTCTGTCTGATTGCTTGCACTGTTGACTTTAAATTTCGTTTTAAAAATATATGTGCACAAAACTTATTCTAACTATGTTCTACATTATGCTTTATGTGCTTGATATGCCGCTGACTATGTATATTTTTGACAAGGGCTAACCCATTTAAAGATGAAGCTTTAATTTTTAGTATGTGTTGGATGGAAGCTTTTGCAGGTATTCTGTTTTAGTCATATTTTTGTTTTTACAAGTGTTATACAGTACAAATGTTTATTAATATATATTGAAGACAACAGGGCAAGTAGATAGGTTCATGGTCTTAATCTTTTCCTCATTAGGTTGTCCCTTTAGAGTACCTTCATAAACTATACCCCCAGTTGTATGTTCTATCCGTAGTGCCCAAACCAATATCAGCAGATGCTTAGCTGACTACAAAGTGCACCTGTTGTCGGGTATAGGGCCCATGCCTGATTGACAGGTTGCACTGTTATTAGTATAGCTGCTTGGTGTTCTTTATGATTATTAATGCTATTATCTCATACTGCTAGCTATGTATATCTTTGATAGGGGCTATCCCGTTAACAGAGACAGCTTATCATAAATGTACCTCTATCACAACTTTTGGTATAGTGGAGGTGTGTTATGGAGCCTGCAACTATAGGATGAAGCCCACTTATTACAATCATTGGGTTAGATATGACTACCAATGCCACTATTTACTTAAACATTTGTAGAAAGAAATGCTCTTGTTAAGTTTTCATTATGACCTCCGTTCCCCCCCCTCTCCTCCCTTCTCCTTCCCCCCCCCCCCCCCGGGGCCGATTGGATTACATTTGAACACTTCTTAGCGGTTTCCTTCACAGTAAAATTCTAGTTGATGATACTTATATTACTAAATATTAAATAGCACTAATTTCATGTTTCCAAGTTTTACAGTCAATCCACTAACTATAATATTTAGACCTAACATTGGAAATAAGTAGAAAGACTGCATTCACATATTGGATATATTAGTTGGTGTTAATTCCTTTAGTTATACACAATATATTATATTTTGCCCCTCCCTCCCTTTCTCCTTTTCCCCATAAGATACACTCTGGCACAAGTGAGCGTGTCCAGAGTGTTTTGCGCAGTTTATCTCGTAAAATACTGCAAATACCCCTATATCTCATTTTCCACAACACTTTTATTAAATGTTTATGAAGTTTTCTCTGACTGTTGGTGTCTATGCATGTTCAGAGTTCAAACTAATATTTTTTTCAGATATTTTGTATACTGACGTATGGAATGTTTAGTTTATTGATGGATATTAATATCTGCATAATTTTCAATAATTTAGTTTGTACATCTGTCCTCTTTTATACGTCAGCGTTTTTAGGTTCTATTTTATGTTGTCTAAAAAATTTATATTTTATGTTGTCCTAAAAATTGAAAATGTGAGGTTAAGCTTATTTTTCATTTGGTTAGATTCCTCTGTGATGAAATAGAAACGACTTTATGTGTTTAATAATGTGCATATTATGTTTTTCTTCTTTTTCATCTGTATTCATCCATACTGTATTTTGATGTCTCACAGTGGTGTTATTTTATGACTTTTACCTCAATAAAAAACTATTAAAAAAAAAAAAAAAAGAGAACAAAGAAAAATTGGTGATAAAATTAAATTGGAAAATTGTTTAAATTACATGCCCTATATGAATCATGAAATATTTTTTTGGACTAGACTGTCCCTTTAATATTTTGTGAAGACATAATTAATGAACATTTGTTTAATCAATTAAAATCTACAAATGATGTTTGATTTTATATACAGTAATCTTAAGCTGAAAGGGATAGTCTACATAGCATTAAACTGTCATGAATCAGATAAAGCAACAGTTATAATCGCCTTTAGAATGTTATCCTATAATCATTGTTTTATTCCTCTTGAATTTCTTTTAAATTAAGAAATGGAATCTTAGATGCCAGCCCATTTTTTTTTTACCACCTGTGTAGTATTTGTGTTGAAATCTAGACTTCAATCAGGACGCTATGCACAGGTGTAGAACAAAAACTGGGCCAGATCTTAAACTTTCCTTTTTTTTTGCAATGAAACAAACAAAAAAAATAGTGATAATATGAATAACTTAGATATTTGTTTAAAATGGGTGCTATATCTGATTCTTGAAAATGCAATTTTAAGTAGACTATCCCAAATATATTTGCAGATAATTGCTAATGAAAAGAGTATATATAATAAAAATATAACAAAATGCATCCAAAAGTGTGATAGCACAAAAAAATACATGCAAATTTTGTGTAAGAGTAGAATACGTAAAAACTAAATAAATTAAAATATATTTATATGCATATCTGCATGTATATGTATATTGTAAAATACATTCACCTAGATTGCGAGTTTGCGTTACTGGCTGTGCAGTGCTAACGAGCAGTTTTGTCTCACTGCTCACTTACCTGCAGCACTGGTATTAAGAGTTTTCACAAACTCGTCGTTAAAAAGTGAGCGTTGAGCAAAATTTTGCTCATTACCGCACTCCAATACCAGGGCTGCTTAAGTCAGCGGTGAGCTGGTGTAACGTGCTCGTGCACGATTTCCCCATAGAAATCAACGGGGAGAGCCGGCTGAAAAAACACCTGCAAAAAAGCAGCGTAAAACTCCTTAACACAGCCCCATTGATTCCTATGGGGAAATAAAATTTATATCTACACCTAACACCCTAACATGAAACCCGAGTCTAAACACGACATCGCCGACACCTGCATTATATTATTAACCCCTAATCTGCCGCTCCAGACACCGCCGCCAGCTACATTATATGTATTAACCCCTAATCTGCTGCCCCCAACATCGCCACCACCTACATACTATTTATTAACCCCTAATCTGCCGTCCCCGACATCGCCGCCACTTACATTATATGTATTAACCCCTAATCTGCTGCCCCCAACATCGCCGCCACCTACCTACACTTATTAACCCCTAATCTGCCTCCCCCAAATGTCGCCGCCACTATATTAAAGTTATTAACCCCTAAACCTAAGTCTAACCCTAACCCTAACACCCACTAACTTAAATATAATTTAAATAAATCTAAATAAATATTACTATCATTAACAAAATTATTCCTATTTAAAACTAAATACTTACCTGTAAAATAAACCCTAAGTCAGCTACCATATAACTAATAGTTACATTGTAGCTAGTTTAGGATTTATTTTTATTTTATAGGCAAGTTTGTATTTATTTTAACTAGGTAGAATAGTTATTAAATAGTTATTAACTATTTAATAACTACCTAGCTAAAATAAATACAAATTTACCTGTAAAATAAAACCTAACCTAAGTTACACTAACACCTAACACTACACTATAATTAAATACATTAACTAAATTAAATACAATTACCTAAATTAAATTAGCTAAAGTACAATAAAACACAAACACTAATATACTGAAAATTATAAACAAATTACAGAAATTTAAACTAATTACACCTAATCTAATAGCCGTATTAAAATAAAAAAGCCCCCCCAAAATAAAAAAAAACCTTAGCCTACACTAAACTACCAATAGCCCTTAAAAATATTTATATGGTTATTCTGTTATTTATAAAAATTTATAAAAATGTAATATGTTTATAATAAAAAATATTCCTTCCTTTAAGTATTATCTTCAAGGGACATTAAAAACAAAATATTTATTTAATGATGTAGAAATAGCATGCAATTTTAATCAACTTCTAATTTACTTCAATAATCTATTTATCTTCATTCTTTTGCTATCATTTGATGAAGAGCATATCTAAATAGACTACAGTATGTAGCTGCTGATTGCTGACTGCACATAGATGACTCATGTGATTGGCTTGCATTAGAATGTTGTTCAAAATTGTATTCTTTATCTGCATAATAAAATTAAGTATTTGGTTTTAATGTCCCTTTCAGCTCTGAACTAACATTTTTAGAAAGAAAAAAAAAAGAGTAATGCTTCACATTACTTGTAAAATTAGAAATTGTTCTTTCTCTGAATAATATATATATATATATATATATATATATATATATATATATATATATATATAGTGTTATAAATAAACATAGAGAAATGAAAGCCAACAATCAGCAAGATTACAAGTTGTGCGGTACGGCTATACCGCTGACAAATTGGCCATTGCTCGTGGTATATGCAGGTCTGCCATATTTTAAGTCGCAGGGTACGGCTATAACGCTAGCATTTTAGCCTTTACGCAACTCTCCATTCTGCACTCAAAAAATTACTTTTGAGTGTGGAATTTTGAGGTCTTCCATATTAGAGGTTGTGCGATCCAGCTATAACGCTAGTGTTATAGCTTATATCATGACGATTCATTCCGCTATCTGAGACCAATAGTTTTGGATTTTGCAAAACCAAAATGTTTAAAAAAAACTCATAACAAAAATGATACAAAGTACACTAATACCCATAAACTACCTATTAACCCCTAAACCGCCATCCCCAGCATTACAAATACTATATAAAACCTCTAATCCGCCGCCAACCCACATAGACAACAATAAATTAAAGCATTAACCACTAATTAGGAGCCCACCCACATCGCCAACACTAAAATAAAGTATTAACCTCTAAAACGCCACCCCCTGCATCACAAATACTATAATAAACCTATTAACCCCTAAACAGTAAGCCCCCCACATCTCTATTACTAAACTAAAACTATTAACCTCTAAACCGCCGATCCACCACATAGCAACATACTAAATGAAACTATTAACCCCTAAACCTAACACCCCCCTAACTTTAAATTAAACTTACAATATAACTACCTTCAAATAAATAAAAACTTACCTGTGAAATAAACAAAACTAAGATTAAACTATAAATTAATCCAACATTACTATTTTAAAAAATAAAATAAAAATAAAAAACCCTAAATTACAGTACTAAAAAATCCTAACACTACAAAAAAATAAAAACCCCTAACATTACAAAAAAAACCCCACTAAAATTACGAACAATTAAAAAAACCTAACATTACAAAAAAAACCCACTAAAATTACGAAAAATAAAAAAAACACCAAGATTAAAAAAAATAATAAAAAAAATGATCCAAAATAATAAAAATTAAACCTAATCTAATACCCCTATAAAAACAAAAAAGCCACCACAAAATAATTTTTTTTTTATTATTTTGGATAATTTAATTTATTATTTTTGTAATCTTAGTGTTTTTTTCGTAGTGTTAGGATTTTTTCATATTGTATTTTTATTTTATTTAATTTTTTTAAAATAGTAATGTTAGGTTAATTTATAGTTTAACATTTTTTTTTTATTTCAGTTTTTTTAAAATGTATTTTAAGATAGTTATATTGTAAGTTTAATTCAAAGTTGTGGGGTGTTAGGTTTAAGAGTTAATAGTATAATTTAGTGTGTTGCGATGTGGGGGGCCAGCGGTTTAAGGGTTAATAGGTTTATTATAGTACCTGCGATGTGGGGGAGCGGCGGTTTAGGGGTTAATAGGTTTATTTTGGTGTTAGCAAAACGGGGCATCGTTTTAGGGGTTAATAGATTTATTTTTTGTCAGTCATGTTGGGGGGCAGCGGTTTAGGAGTTAATAGTTTTATTTAGTGTCAGTGATTTTGGTTGGCGGTGGATTAGGGGTTAATAGCTTTATTTAGTGTCTGCAATTTTGGGGGGGTGGCTTATTACGGGTATTTAGACTAGGGGTTTATGTTCGGGTGTTAGGTTTTTACGTAACGTTCTTTTTCTCATAGACATCAATGAGGATTGCGTTATAGCGATTGCCATTCTGCGATCACAGGTGTTAGTTTTTTTCTAACACTTTCTCTCCATTAATATCTATGGGGGGAAACATGCACGAGCACGTCAAGTCAGCCCTTGGCTTTTGTGCGGTACGGAGCTTATCGCACGATATCGCACAATAAAAGAAGGTTTTTGTGAAACTTGTAATGGCAGCGCTATGGAGAGTGCAATAACGCTAATTTTTTTGCATTATTTACGCACCGGGTTTAGCGCACAACTTGTAACTTGGTGATTATTTATATCTTTCCCAACATTAATGGACTGGTAAATCTATGTTCACAAAACATTTCTGAAAATAACACATATATATATATATATATATATATATATATATATATATATATATATACAAGTATGTGCAAAGATATATGTACATATTCTAGCATTAATAATACAAAAACAAAAAAATGCACAAGACATTATCATATAATAAATTTGAGAAATACAGATACAAATGTATTTATTGCAAAAAAATCATAAAGAAGCTTCAAGCAAACAAATACATATCCACAAGTACATTTATATGAGATGTATTGTTTGTTTAGGTATACATATAGCTATTTCAAGGACATATCAAATGAAAAATAAAATATAAGCTTTAGAGAAATGTGCTTATTCATGGACATGAATGAAATGGTATAAGTAAAATGGCAAACAGAATAAAAACTGCGTGAAAACATGATTCACGTAATGGACATTCAGGGTAGATTATTTGATACATATGGATCTCCACGACGTTGATGCTTCATATTTATCAATGGTCCGATGCTATTCAGCTCGGACTTGACGCAAGTAAGTTTGACAGAATTGTTGATAAATGAGGCCATCGAATGTAGATTTGTGTCAGCGATGTATGGTGAGCGTATTGCCCATAGCAAATGCAAGATTGGTGCATTGGTAAATCGGCCCCATGGTGTGTGAGACACCTTAAGTTACATAGTCTGTTTCCAACGATGAGCTCAGAAATGAGAGCAGTAAATGCTTTTGCAAGTGTCATGGGAGTATTACTGATATGATGTGATTAGGACAACACAAGGGTTTGAGGGGACTTCGATCTGCTGTTCCGCTTGTACATTTAATATAGAAAACTGTGGACATAAAGGGTGAGATTTATTATAATGCGTGTGGACAACGTTTTTATAGAGAGAACCTGTCCGCACATTTTTTGGACCCTCTAGAGCAGCATCAGCTGCTGGAATTTAAGATTGCAAGAGCAATCGCTAGTACAACCCTGCTTTTGCATGACCAATTGAGTGAGAGCAGGTCTTGTCAGTCATTCCAGACAAGCGAGTCTTGATTGTCTGACATCCGCAACCTCAGAGGTTAGAGATATGTTAATATGCAGTGGCTTCTTTAATGGGTCCCAAAGTTATTATATGATTTTGAGTGTTTATGATACAGGACATCAGAGTCCCCCTATTATAAATATAATTATTATTATTATTATACTTTATTTATTAAGCACCAACATATTCCGCAGCGCTGTCCATTGATACAATTCATTTAAATAAAACAATACAAGACTTGTAAGATACAGGACAAAATTTACAAACACATACAGGAGGGATTGAGGGCCCTATTCCCGTGGGAACTTACAATCTAGAAGGGTAGGAGGTTGGGAAACAGGTGGTGAGGACTGCAAGATTGGGAAAGATGTTAATACAGAGTTAGATGAGGGAAATATTAGGTAAGTGAAATTAATTTATTATTGAGTTGGGTGGTAGGCTTCCCTGAACAGAAAAGTCTTCAGGGAGCATTTAAAGGAAGAAAGATTAGGGCAAAGCCTGACAGCACGAGGGAGAGTGTTCCAGAGGGTAGGTGCTGCACGACAGAAGTCCTGCAGTCTAGCATGAGAGGAGGTGATAGTTGCGGATGCAAGGAGCAGGTCATTGTTGGATCTTAGTGGACAGGCTGGAGTATACTTGTGTATTAGAGAGGATAGGTAGAGGGGAGTTTTGTATGTAAGGGTGAGAATTTTTAATTTAATTCTGCTGTGAATGGGGAGCCAATGAAGGGACTCACAGAGAGGTGCAGCAGATACAGTTCGACGGGAAAGGTGGATCAGCCTGGCAGAGGCATTTAGGATGGATTGAAGGGGGGAGAGTCGGGAAAGAGGAAGGCCAGCGAGTAGGTTGTTGCAGTAGTCAAGTCGGAAGATAACAAGGGAGTGGATTATTTGCTTTGTGGTGTCAGCGCTAAGAAAAGGGCGAATTTTAGAAATATTGCGTAGATGATTGCGGCAGGATGTAGAAAGCAATTGGATATGGGGGATGAAGGATAAGTTTGAGTCAAGTGTGACTCGGAGGCAGCGGACTTGGGGCGATGGGGAAATGGTGATGCCGTCAACAGGGATAGCGAAGTCAGAAGTCGGCGTAGAGCTTGAGGGGGGGATAAGAAGGAGCTCAGTCTTGGACATGTTAATCTTTAGGTGGTGAGAGGCCATCCAGGAAGAAATACCAGATAAGCAGTTGGAAGAGTTGGTTTGTTGCAAGCTTGATCTCTCAATTCCTTCCTGACCCCTGGCTGCAAGAAAAATAAGAAATATACACACCTCCCAAATGTTAGGTGGCGAGTGTTAAAAATGTAAACATTACCTTCAGGGTACATTTAAGCATGGAAACTGGGAAAAGGCTGTGTCCTTCAAAGGTTAAAGGAACATCATTTGTTTTTTTTAAATCCATCATGCAATAAATATGTTTAAAAAAAATTCCATCATGGAATCAATATGTTAAAAAAAATATTGTTTACAGGAAAAAGGATGCTAAAGATGTTTAGTGCAGCTGGTCCTTAAAGGGACATAAAACCCCAAAATTGTATTTCTTGATTCAGATAGAACATAGAATTTTAAATAATTTTCCAATTTATTTCTAGTATCAATTTTTCTTTGTTTTCTTGTATTCTTTGTTGAAAATCAGAGATATAAGCTCAGGAGTTTGCACGTGTCTGCAGCACTATATGGCAGCAGTTTTGCAACAATGTTGCACATTAGCAGGAACACTAGATGGCAACATTATTTCCTGCCCTGTAGTGCTTCAGGCATGTGCACACTACATACCTAGGTATCTCTTCAACAAACAATAACACGAGAACGGAGCAAATTTGCTAATAGAAGTAAATTGTATTGTCAAACACCTAGTTTACGAGTTGTGCGTTCGTGTTTTAACGCTTAAAAAATGGCAATTTCACCGTTAAAACAGCACTGCAGCCATTATAAGTCTTGTCGGTATAGCTGTACCACAAGCCTTTTCGCCTGTACCGTAAAGTCAGTCCGGCACTCATAAAAATGGCGTTTATTCATAGGACTTCCATAAGTTTTGCGCTGAGGCTAAAAAGCTTGCGTTCCAGTCTATACCGACACGATCCGTTCCGCAATCTAAAAGCAGTAGTTATGAGTTTTACGCTACAAAAGTATAACATAAAACTCATAACCAAAGTGTTACAAAGTACACTAAACACCCATAAACTACTTATTAACCCCTAAACCGAGGCCCTCCCGCATCGCAAATACTATATTAAACTTATTAACCCCTAATCTGCTGCTCCCGACATTGCCACCACTAAAAATAATTATTAACCCCTATTTCTCAACTCCCCGACATAGTCACCACTATAATAAAGTAATTAACCCCTAAACCCCACATCACAAACACTATTTAAATATTATTAACCCCTAATCTGCCGTCCGCCCACATTGCCTCCACTTCACTAAAGTTATTAAGCCCTACACCGCCGCCACTGTAATAAACCTATTAACCACTAAACCACAAGCCCCCCACAATGAAATATACTAAAGTAAACTATTAACCCCTAAACTGAAAGCCCCCACATCGCAATAAACTAAATTAAACTAGTAAACCCTAAACCTAACCCTAACCCTAAAAAAACCCTAACCCTAAATCTAACCCTAACACCCCCTAACTCTAACATAATAGCTTAGGTTTTATTTTTATTTCACAGGTAAGTTTGTATTTATTTTATCTCGGTAGACTAGTTAGTAAATAGTTAAAATAGGTTTTTTATTTGGGTAGGTTGGTTGGGTGGTGGATTTTACTGTTGTGGGGGGGTGTTTGCATTTTTTTTTTACAGGTAAAAGAGCTGATATCTTTGAGGCATTGCCCCACTAAAGGCCCTTTTAAGGGCCATTGGTAGTTTATTGTAGGCTAGGTTTTTTTAATTTTGATAAGTCTATTAGATAAGGTGTAATTCTTTTTAATTTTTGATAATGTGGTTTTTTATTTTTCATAATTTAGTGTTTGTTTTTTTTGTAACTTAGTGTTTTTTTCTGTAATTTAGTAATTTGTAATAATGTTTAATATAATATTTAAATAATTTTAGTAGAGTTAGGTTTATTTAATTGGTAGTTTAATTTAATTGTAGGATAATAGTTAGGGTAGGTTAATTAATAGTTTAAATTTGTTTATTTTAATTATACAGTTAAGTTTAAATTTAGGGATGTCGTAATTTTAATTTAAAGTTAGCGGGTTGTTAGGTTTAGGGGTTAATAGTTTAATTTAGTTTATGGCGATGTGGGGGGCTGACGGTTTAGTAGTAGTGATGTGGGAGGCCAGAGGTTTAGGGGTTAATACATTTATTTACTGGCAGCAGTGGCGGGGAGCTGCGGAATATGGGTTAATAACTTTATTTAGGTTGCGGCTGTGTCGGGGGGCAGCAGGATAGAGGTTAATAACTTTATTTAGGTTGCGGCGGTATTGGGGAGTGGCTGGATAGGGGTAAAACATTTTAGTATAGTGGCAGCGTTTAGTGACAGGGTATAAATAAAGTTGGGAAAAAGCCGAATAGACACGAGATCGATGACTGTTAGTTAACAACAGTCCAATGCTCATCATCCCGTACTTGGTGCGTGCCTTTTTGCCGGCTTTTTTTATAAATAAGGAGAGTGTTTCGAGATATGTGGCCATGATGTTAGGCTATGTTAGGCGAGCGTATTGGTGCCGGCGAATGCAACAAAGTTGAGGGTTTGATAAATATCCCCCTAAGTATTTTGGTGGGTGTTGTTGGTGAGCTATTTTAAGTGCTGTTCCCAATTAATCTGTAGTTCGATAAAGGGTTTCCTATTCCCGGTTTTGAAAGAGCTGTACTATTCAAGTTCGATTAAGTTTGTTACTTTATGTCTCCACATCTCTTGATTTGGCACTCCTTCTGATTTCCAGTTTATAGCTAGAATGTTTTTTGCACTATTCATCATTATTTTTAAAAAGGGTTTGTAGAGTTTTTGAGGGAGTTTGATGGATTTGTCAAGTAGCGATATCATGAGGTCTAGGGGGGGTGTTGTTTGGAAAATATTTTCAATTTCCTTGATTAAATCCCTCCAGAATTGGTTGATCTGAGAGCAACACCCCCATATGTGACCCATACCCCTACCTATGTGTCCGCATCTCCAGTACCTGTTACTGGTTCTTGGAAACAGTCTATGAAGCCTCTTAGGGGTTAAATACCAGTTATGTATAATTTTATAATTTATCTCTAATATTGAGGAAGAGCATGAGGCTGATTTAGTATTAGTAAATATATTTACTGCTGTTTGAGGGCTTATCACTATTCCCAGTTCTCTTTCCCAAGCCTCTATGGAATATGGTAGATTGTAGGACACTACAGATATAAAGTTTGTGTATGTTTTTATGGGTGGGCTGGATATAAATAATTTATCCAGATTGGTTAAAGGACAGGTCATATTGTGTGTTTGTGTGTGTGATTATATAGTGATGTGTTCTTGGCGTGCCACAGTTGAAGGTGACACACGGTATTATCTTTCACCTCACGGTTGGGTATGTAGCCCACCTGATCTTGGTGAATGAGGTGTGGCAGAATTAAGTTTATCCTATTTGCCATGAATTTTGCATATATTTTCATGCTCAAATTCAGCAATGAAATCGGGTGGTAGTTTGTTAGTTAGGATTGTGGTTTATTTGGTTTGGGTATTAGTAATATATGAGCTTGAAGTGCAGTTGATGGAAAGGTTGAGTCTTTGGGTCCTATTTATCATCGGTCTGTCTGACATGATCCGGTCAGCGGATCATGTGCGACAGACATCGATGAATGCATATGCTGTCAGCATTTATATTGCACAAGTAGTTCATGTGAACTGCATGTGCAATGCTGCCCCCTGCAGATTCACAGCCAATCAGCTGCTAGCAGGGGGTGTCAATCAGACAATCATATACAATCTCTTTACGTTTTGCCCCCATACCTAGATATTGGTTTAATTGTAGTCTTTTATGTTCTAAACTGTCGAGTAAGGAGCGGTCTTGTGGGTGTGATTTGTGGATTTCTTGTAGTTTATTTAGGTCTTCTAGTAAAGATTTCAGGTATGTCTGTTGTTGTTTCAATTTAGCCACTTTTTTAGCTATAAGATCACCGTTCATAACGCATTTATGTGCATTCCAGATATGTTGTATATTTACATAAAATCAGGTGTGTTGTCTAACCTAAAATAGTCTTCAATGGTTTTGGCAAGTTGTATGCAAGTCAGGGGGTCTTTCAATAGGGTTTCGTCAAGTTTCCACACTCTATCAGTAATGTGTGATGAGGGCCATTTGAGGGTACAACTGATCATGGCATGGTCTGACCATGTAAGGGGAGATATGTCAGTATGTTGTATAAACGCTAGGCTTGAAACGTCAATCATGAGATAATCTATTCTTGTATAAGTCTGATGAGGATGTGAAAAAATGTATAATTTTTTGTTGAGGGATGGTTGTGTAGCCAAGCATCATTTACAGCCAAGTTAGATAAGCTAGATTTTAAAATTTTTAGTGTCTTGTGTGGTACAGAGGACTGACCTGAGAAGCAGTGAATATGGGGATCTAGAGCGACATTGAAGTCTCCTCCAACAATTAAACTGCCTCTGGATTTTTCTAGAATTTTATCGCAAGTGTGATGGAAGAACTGGGAAGAGTCAGTGTTAGGAGCATATACATTTGCTATTGTTATTGCCTTATTATATAACAGACCTGAAATAATAAAATTTCTCCCTTATTTGTCTTTGGTTATTGAGGTTAGCTTGAAGGGGAGGTTTTGGTTAAGTAAAATGCCTACCCCGTTGTGTTTAGTAGAGTTGGAGGCAAAGTATGCTGGGACGAATTTTCTAAATGTGGAGTGGGGTTCATGTCCTCTTTGAGTCTTGTATGGCTATGGATCTTTTTTTGCGGAATATTTAACTCCTTGACATTGTGTGAGAGGATCTCAATTACTGAGGGTTCTACCAGCATGGCGATGCAGGAATGATGTTGCTTATGCATGTGTGAGACCATATGTAAAAAAGTAGCACATATTGTACAGTTTTACAGGCAACAAAATAAGACACAATAAAACATTAATTTAACTTCAACAATAAATGTATGTTTCTCATCATACACCATATTGGGGATTGGAAGCGTTGTCGTGTTTTACTCACTTCATATAGTTCTAAGTCTTGTTGGAGCATATAGGAGTCTATATTAGGGATTAAGTTAAGAACTTCTGATCCTATGTGTTAGTGAGATCAAATAATTGAGGGTAATACTTTTGGGAGTTTTAAGAAGGAAAGTACAGAGGGAGGGGGCAATTGGTCTACCCATCATATGAATAATTAGAGGTTTAAAATCGGGATTATTTGTGGAGAAATTTGTGTTATGGGGATAGGTATCAACAGTTGGTAATTGAATGGTTGTTTAGCTATAGGAAACTAAACAGGATCTATAGTATCACAGTATGTTCATGTTTGTGGGAGGGCAGTTTATAGCCCTTAGGCGAAGTCCCTGTGTATATTATGTAGTGCTGTCATACTATATACTCTTGTTTGTAGTGTTTTCTGAAGATGGGGTCATAAGATTGTCACAAATGGCCACAGATTTTACCTTGAGATGTCCAAGTGGTCATGCACTGCTGTTGTTGATGATTGTATTTAAGTGTCAGTTGAAGGTGATGGGCCTGTCTTATGCCTTTTCGTTGCACCCTGCTCCACTGTGGGCACTGTTCCTTGGGATCATCTCATTCTCTAGAGGGTTGTGAAGATTATGTGCCCAGTATATTGTCCATTGGAGGTACAAGAGGTAGGTTTATCATTTTAGACAGGCTGTCTAGGGCGTTAAAACATTTGTAAGTAAATTGAGACCCGTTAGGGGATACTATTAGGCTAAAAGGAAAGCCCATCATTATCTGATGACATTATCTTGCAGGGATTTGGTGAAATATCTGACTTCCTTGCGTCTCTGAACAGTTTGCGGACAGATATCCTGGTAGACTTGTAGGTTATGACCTCTGAACAAGATAGACTGTCTTGACCTTGCGGCTTGCCACAGCTCTTCTTTAGTTGTGTATTTCAGAAATCTCTTCATAAAGGCTCATAGAGATGCAGATGGTTTGGGTGGGGGCCGTAGTGCCCTGTGTGCTCTCTTGATGTCGTCTTTATAAAGAGGTGGCATGCATGGGGACAGAGAGAGGAAGAATTCCTTTATGTATGATTTGCGTTGGTCCTGAGTAATTTCCTCTGGTATACCCTTGATTCTGAGATTGTTTCTTCTCCACCTGTTATCCAAGTCTTCTATATTTTCTCGTAAAGATTGCATCATTGAGTCTTGAATTGATAACTGTTGATAATCACAGCTTACTAAATTATTTAGATTATCTTGACCTTCTTCAAGGTAGTCTATTCTAGACCCCATTTCATTAAGATCTTTCTTTAAGTACCTTAGCTCTTCTTTAATGAAGGAATTCAATTACTCTAAGTCTGTTTTGATGGAAGATCTGCTAGTTGGGACTCAATAGTAAGCAGGGGGTTCTGTTGTATAGTGGTGGTATTTGATTGAGAGCATAATAATGAGACCACTTGTGATAGTGAAGTTTCTGTGTTAGATTGTTCAGATGTCTGAAAAAATGTGGACACTGAGGTTGTCATGACAGGGGGTTTATTTTGTTTTTCGCATCCTTTGGACTTTTTTTGTGGCCATGTCTAGTTTAGCTTGGGTGTAGCATCTGGGATTTTGGTGCTTTGTGGATTATTTTAGATGGGGCCTGTGAAGTCCTCTGAATGGTGCAGATTTGAAATGCTACAGATTATATTGTCTCTTTATGTTCTGGTGAGGGGCCCAATGGCGGTATGGTTTATTGCTATTCTGCAATCCCTGTCGTATATATGAATACAGCTGTCTTTCAACCCTGCGGTAATAAAGAATTGGTTCAGCACCTCCTCACTTTATTAATGATGCCGATGCTATTGTGCTGTGGCGGTATGTTAGTGTCTGGTTATGTAGCTACAAAATTTGCCCACTGGTGCTGTTATTTTATTAGGGGAGATTGCGGTAGTTGGTGTATTTGTGTGTTACACTTGTTTGTGGCGTTATGACCCATGTGGCTGCTAGGCTGACTGTGTGGCTGTAAGTTGCTAGGCCGGTATGAGAGTGGCTACCCTCTTGTTGTGTCTCGGTCCCTGGATGTCTCTGTCCTGTAGCTTCTAAGGAGAGTGATTAGCACTCCTACGGTGGTAAGGGAACGTACCATTGCTCCTATTCAGCTGCGCGCACATTCCTTAGGACTAAAGGTCAATATGGTGCATAAAATATAGAGAAAATAACTCATTGTGTAGTTCATTAACAAAGTGTGAGAGAGAGTGAGCGCTAGAAGCTAAAAAGGCATGGATAGAGTATAGATGGTCTAAAAATAGTACATATTTATTAACATTAAAAATACAAAGATACAATTCGATTAAAACCTTCCTAAAATCTACATGGATCCATGAGATATAAACATACAATAAATGTTCGATGTATCAGAAATAAAATCACAATATGCGTCCTATACTGTGGTGATATATATCAAAAAATGGTAACTACAACAACCATTCTAATTTCAGTAGTAAACACGGATATACAATATGCCCTATACAATATACGTTGTGTATACGTGTGTATATTGTATAACAATGGTGACAGATATAGATGTCAGAATAGACGTTGGATTTGGCAAACAAACACAACTTGGTCGAAACAAAAGTCTTGAGTGCAGTGTCCAAGGTAAATATCCAATGTGGGTGTGATCAAAAATTGTGATAAAAAAATGTGATGAAAATGATGAGAAAAAATATAATGGGGAGAAAAATTGTGAAGAAAAATGTGTCTGGTGTAACTGTGAGAAAAACAAATGTCTCTTAAAAATTCATAGTGATGTAAAAAAGTTAGTAGAAATAGCGAATCCTAAAAAACAACAATATCCAATCAAGTGCAAATGATAACGCTAAAAAACTCCAAAGAACTCCAATAACCGTGGTTTAAAGGTGATAAAATGTGAAGAAATGGAACAGTTTAAAAATGTAGAAAAGATGGTCCAAATTTCTTCTGAACCTGTGGGTAAATAGAAAACAAGTCCACTAGGGGACTATTGCCAGTGAGCTTAAGGCTTTACAATACTAGCGCTTGGTCTACTAAAAACATACTTATCAGAATAGTTCATTAACAAATCTAGACAGGCAAAAAGGCTTGTCTTTCCCACAGAAAACCTCTAGAATACATTATTTCCAATACAGCAAAGGATTCTGGGTAAGATATGCAAATTAGGTTCACAATGACACACTTTTTTACTTCAAGTCTGCTTTTCAGCAGAATCCCTTAATGCCAAAGCATCGCTGTTCACACAGCTTATAAGCTTGAAGTAAAAAGATGTGTCATTGTGAACCTAATTTGCATATCTTACCCAGAATCTTTTGCTGCATTGGAAGCAATGTATTCTAGAGGTTTTCTGTGGGAAAAACAAGCCTTCTGGCCTGTCTAGATTTGTTAATGAACTACACAATGAGTTATTTTCTCTATATTATATGCGTAGTGGAAGATTTTAAACTCACCTTTTACCTCCCCCTAATTTTAAATGTTGTTGTATTTTGCCCGAAATCAACTTCACCCAGCAGTGATTCAAACCTTCTCTCAGCTGATGAGTAGCAATAACTACGAAATAGTCTGTCCTGGGATGGTTATGAATCACTGCACTAACCCTAGCTAAGCTTATAAGCTGTGTGAACATCGATGCTTTGGCGTTAAGGGAATCTGCTGAAAAGCAGACTTGGAGTAAAAAAGGTATGTCATTGTGAACCTAATTTGCATATCTTACCCAGAATCCTTTGCTGCATTGGAAACAATGTATTCTAGGAGGTTTTCTGTGGGAAAAACAAGACTGCTGGCCTGTCTAAATTTGTTAATGAACTACACAATGAGTTATTCAAAAGAAACAATCAGTAACACTAAGGGTGTGTTACTACTAGGGGGCGCACAGGACCTTATATGATTATTATGTAAATAGGCTAAGAGAGAAGAGAACAAGATATTACATTTTTAGATGTTTAGAGATTGTTATTCTATTTTGTTTATTATGTCAGTGGTTATATTGAGACCAATTAGGTCTTAGTACACCTGGTTGGGTGTGTCAGGTGTTAATGAACTGGGATTGGTCATATGTTTTTATTTAAGCCAGTACTCTCATTGTATCAATAGAAGCCTGATGAAACAGACAGCAGTCTGAGAAACGCGTTGCTTGTTCTTTTAATATCTAGTGTCATGAGACACTGAGATTTTTATTTTATTAATAAAATTTGGTTTTATGTAAACCTCTTTGTGAGAGTCTGAGCTCTGTCAGTCCGGCAAGACATTGGAGAAACCAGTTTCCTTGCAGTGTCAGTGAGCTGGGACACTGTGAGATCCCAGTCTGTTTGATTTAGCACAATTGGGTGCTGCTCCACTTGTGAGTACCTTTTTGATTACCTAACACATCTCTTTCACCAACTGTATTACACTAGGAGGCGCCTTTGTCTTTTTGTGATTTTTTTCACAGAGAAAACTTACAATGAGTTATTCTAGCTCTCTCTCTCTCTCTCTTTCTCTCTCTCGTATGTATCTCTTTGTAAAGCTCTTTGCAGCCTTTTTTTATCACATGAGACTCATATCTTTAAACCCTTATAACTTATGTGCAATACTTTTATAAAATCATTTTATTAGATAGTTTTATTATGAGTGTAACTATACTTTTACATGTGACACATTTTTGTTTTGCAAAACAGTTAACCTGAGCTCTGTGGTCGCGTTTAAGCGATCGCATTTTCTTTAAACTTGTAATACGAGCGCTACATCCAGCGCGTGCAAACAGCAGTGACAAACCCCAATAGCTTGCACGTAACTGTTAGTGCACCACTCGTTATCTGGCCCTGTGTAATGCAATATGACCTGGAATATTAGGTACAATGAATTCTTCCATAAATGAAGGTTCGTTCTGGGTTACCTTTTGAAACTCCCATGGAGTTTAACAATGACATGGCAATCATTTTGTGTACAGATAAATGTGCCAGACTACTGCATTTTTGACAATGAGGAATCGGATATGCTATATAAGGCTCTGCTACATATATCATATCTTCCCCATGCCTAGAGCGGCATAAATCACAAAGCAAATGTGTCCATGCCAGATCAAGAAATTGTATTATTTATGTATTACTGTAAATGAGGCAATTACCTATTTTCTTGCAATAAGGAATTGTGTATAGTGTGTAAGCTTTCATTGCTTTATTTCTAAATAAATATTAATATATATATATATATATATATATATAATTTTAAAGAGTTAATATTGTCAGTCACTGGTAACTTTTATTATTTTTTTGCTTCTTGTATGTGCTACCTCAGGCACATGTTATTCATAGTGTACAAATTTGAATTAATTTTACAATGCTTTGCTAACAAAAAAATGTTTTTGTGTACACAGTGTGCAAGATATTAGAGGTTAATATCTGATAGTTAAGCATTAAGAAGCTTGAAGAACATGGTTAAAGTGACATAAAGGTAAAAGAGTTAAAAAATGCATGCTGTATGGAGAGTTGACACCATGGGGTAAATTTATCATGGTGCGGACAGACATGATCCGCTATAGCCGCACATCGATATATGCCGACAGCATATGCTGTCAGAATTTATCATTGCACCAGCAGTTCTTGTGAACTGCTGGTGCAATACCACCCCCTGAAGATTCACGGCCAATAGGCCGCTAGCAGGGGGTTTCAATCAACCTGATCGTATTCGATTGGGCTGATTGCTGTCCGCAACCTCAGAGGTGGCGAACGAGTTAAGGAGCACCGATCTTAGGACCGCTGCTTCTTAACTTCCGCTTCAGGCGGAACTGAAGCGGAGTGGGTCGGAAGCAGCATCCGCTGCTTCATAAATCGCCCCCCATTGGTGAATATTGCCCTTCAATACCCTTCTGATTTTGTGCTGCTTTCACAAGTATATATTTAATCTTTTTTGTGCAAGTAGTAGTATGGTGTGAGCTACAGTACCTATGTCGGATAAAACATAATTAATTTCACTCAGGTAACAGATTTCCATGATCTGCCACACTAAAATTATTCATGTCTGATAATGTGCACGAGATTAAAGGGACAGTCTACACCAGAATTTTTATTGTTTAAAACAATAGATATTCCCTTTATTACCCATTCCCTAGTTTTGCATAACCAACACGGTTATATTAATATATATTTTTACCTCTGTGATTACCTTGTATCTAAGACACTGCAGACTGCCCCCTTATCTCAGTTCTTTTGACAGACTTGCATTTTAGCCAATCAGTGGCCTCTCATAAGTAACATCACGGGCGTGAGCACTATGTTATCTATATGGTACACATGAACTAATGCCATCTAGTTGTAAAAAAAATGTCAAAATGCATTCAGATAAGAGTCGACCTTCAAGGGCTAAGAAATTAGAAACTAGGTAGGTTTAGCTTTCAACTAAGAATACCAATTGAACAAAGCAAAATTGATGATAAAAATAAATTGGAAAGTTGTTTAAAATTTCATACCCTATCTGAGTCATGAAAGTTATTTTTTTTTACTAGCTTGTACTTTTAAAGGGACAGTATACACTCATTTTCATGTAATAGACACTACAATAAAGAATACGATGCACAGATATTGATATAAAAATCCAGTATAAAAATGTTTAAAAACTTAGAAGCTCTCAGTTTAGCTCTGTTGAAAAAGGTAGTTGGAAAGCCCACTGCAAGTGGGAAATAAGCCCCCCCTCCCCCTTTTTTTTCTTATGAAAAGACCCTTTACACAAACAGGAGCAAGCTGGAGTAGGTACACATCAGTATTCTCATAAAACCTGGGGGCTTGGTTAGGAGTATGAAATTCAGAGCAATGTTATTTAAAAATAAGCAAAACTATACATTTAAAAAAAACAAAAAAACTTTATGGGCTATATAAATAGATCATCTACAAAACATTTATGCAAAGAAAAAATGAGTGTATAATGTCCCTTTAAGTTTAAAAATTCTGTTCCAGTATTGTAATTTTTTATTGAATTCTATAGCATTTTAATTTGTAGTAAGCGATAAAAGTTAAAGATACAGTAAAGTCAAAAATAAATGTTCATGGTTCAGATAGAACATGCAATTTTAAACCACTTTTCAGTTTACTTCTATTTTCTGATATGCTTCATTGTCTTGGTATCCTCTGTTGAAGAGTTCACCTAGGTAGGGTCAGGAGCCGCACTGCACTACTTGGGGATAGCTCCTGATTGGTGGCTGCACATAAACACCTCTTGTCATTGGCTTACCAGATGTGTTGTTAACTCCCAGCAGTGTATTGATGCTCCTCAGTCTAGACATCAACGAAGGATAGCAAGAGAAAAAAACAAGTCAACAAAGAATAGCCCGAGAAAAAAACAAGTCAACAAAGGATAGCAAGAGAAAAAAAAAAAACATTTGATAGTAGAAGCAAATTAGAAAGTTGTTTAAAATTGCAACTTTAATTTTTACCTTTTAATTGTTAAATGCTACTTCTGCTATCAATGAGAAGATATGTAACAGGCTTCTTAAATTGCTTTAGTTAAACATTTTACCCAACAACCTGTAATAAAGCATTAAAATAGGCTAGACCCCACCCCCAGTCCCAGAAGCCATATGTTGTGTGGTATGCTAATACGCTATATTGAAAGGATTTAGGAATCCATTTAACAAAGGCCAGGTGGACAAGGTTAGCGGTCTTGAACCTTGTCCACCCAGCCTTGCAGAGAGTGGGGAGTTAACATTGCACAATCCACCGATAAGATCGAGATCAACCTAAAGTGCCGCAGATTGCTTAAAAAGCAGTGGTCTTACGACCCCTGCTACTTAACTAATGATTCAGGCTCGCTCTGAGCTCTGAAGCAGCTATTTCTGCTGGTTAAATGTAGCCCTTAGTCATTGCCAGTGGGTATCCTACTTACAAGAGTAAATTAACTATTTATTTAAAATTTACATAAAATCAACAAAATAAATATTAGAAGATGTTTTATTCTAAAATATGTTTCTTTGTCGATGTTCTCTGAGGTTAGAATTTGTATGCAAAGGTTTGCTTAACAAATGTTAACCTATATGACCTTGAAAGTAAAGAAACACGATATTAAGGGGAGTGAATTTACTTTTGCATATACGGATTTGTATTTTTATGGTTATTGTACCCAGGGGTAAAGATACAAATCTCTATATTTCTAACTGATTTTTTTTTTTACGTCTTTTCAGCTTCTGCACCAAAATCTCAAGTGTCTTGTTAAGAAGGTTAAACAAAGAAAAAACCTCAACTAATGAGCTTCATTTTTGCTGGCAGGGATAATTGTTGTAATAAAAATATTCCAAGATTTCTAGGAAATGAATACTTTGTTTTATTTGTAGGTTCTTTTCTAATGTAAATGTTCATAAAAACAGACCTGTAAATATATTATTTCTATGTACACATCTTAATTACCTTGCTAACATTTTATTTTAATAATATAAAGATAAATCATTAAAATAAAAAGTAAATTTACATTATTAGTAACATTTAGATATTTATCTGTGTTTGTGGCTCACAATAAAGAGCCAGATTACAAGTGGAGCAGTATTTAATGCTCCTGCTAGTGCACTAACTTGCTAGAAGTTAGCTGTTGTGAATGTCAAGTAGCGCTCGTATTACAAGTAAGAACGTAAAATGTTTTCACTTCTGCACTAACCCAATGCAAGTTAGAATTTTGCGCAAGCATTAACGTATTCAATGGAGCAAAAAAAAAAGGGGGGGGGGGAAACACCCTACTTGCTCACAAACTCAATTGCATATCCGAAAATGAATATTTCACATTCCAATATGTTCTATTTATTCATAAAAACATATTTCTACATATATCTCATGGTATTTTGGTCCAGTATATATCTATACATATATGCTTATATGTGTGTGTGTTTGTCTATATATATATATATATATATATATATATATATATATATATATATATATATATATATATATATATATATATATATATATATATATATATAGTAGCAAGTAGAGACCTGCACTCCAAATCTCATGCACTGAGCAAACATCCACCAGGGTGCTGTATCACAAAGTTTTAACATCGTTTTTGGATTTCTGCAGTTTTACATAGAGACGATCCCCTGATCGCATACGTCATGCAGCATTAGACTTGCTAATTAGCCATGTGCTACACTTGACTCCGGAACAAAGACTCTAAGTTACGATGGTGCCGGTTGCACCTATTACAGTTCACTGCAAATACGGAAGGGGTGTGGCCTTAGTGACGTGCACGCGGACGTGCAAACACATATTGCTACCAGCTATCATTTGGGCTAGATACAATGTATATAAAGCTGCAGCATCCATATGCAGCATCCAAACTTGAACACTTTGTTCAAAATTGTCCATTACCTACCCTTACAGATGCGCAACTAGAACACCTCAACTCCCCCTTTTCTACACCAGAAATATTAAAGGCCATACAAACACTTAAAAAGGGTAAAACCCCCAGCCCAGATGGATTCTCTACGAAATACTATCAAATATTCCAAGGCAATCTTGCCCCGCATTTAACCACAATTTTTAATGAAATTGCTAAGGGAGCCAAATTCCCACCATCCATGTTGGAGGCACATGTGGTGGTTCTGCCTAAACCTGGCAGGTCTGCCACAATGCCTCCAAACTGTCGCCCCATCTCACTGATGGATGTTAAGCTATATGCTAAAATTTTCGCCACTCACTAAAATAGAGTCCTTCCAGATTTAATCCACACTAACCAAGTTGAAAGTAAATGTGAACGCTTGAGCATTATTGCAATTTATGCTAGAATTATTATTGTTTCCTCAGAGCTCTGGTTATCTGTTTCGCTAAACAACAAAGTGTCACAAAACACATAAAATTGCATTACAAAGTACACATACACTCATAATAACACCATCTAATAAAAATGATTTTTTTTAAAAATTGCACAAAAAAGTTATAGGGGCTCAAAGAAATTAGGTCTCAGGCATGTCTAAATATGTTTATGTATGTATGTGTATATTTATATATATATATATGTGTGTGTGTGTGTAAATGTATTTATGGATTTATAAGTGTATATATGTGTTTACAGACATATATATATATATATATATATAATTGAAGTTCAACTAATTAAATTAAAATCTAGTAGTAGGATATTGGTTTGGTATCCCAGAATCTTGGTTACGATTACAGTTAAAATATTTTCAGCCAACTGTCAATGAGAAGTTTGAGTTTTTTTTGTACATTTTAGCATATATTTTAATATATATAATTCTTAGGGTTCCATATAGGAAGCCACGTAAGCAGCTCTAGAGACTTTGGGGCCCATTTATCAAAGGGCTTGCGGACCTGATCCGACACTGCGGATCAGGTCCGCAAGACCTCGCTAAATGCGGAGAGCAATACGCTCTCCACATTTAACATTGCACCAGCAGCTCACAAGAGCTGCTGGTGCAACGCCGCCCCCTGCTGACTCGCGGCCAATCGGCCGCCAGCAGGGAGCTGTCAATCAACCCGATCGTATTCGATCGGGTTGATTTCCGGCGGTTCCTGTCCGCCTGCTCAGAGCAGGCGGACAGGGTTATGAAGCAGCGGTCTTTAGACCGCTGCTTCATAACTTGTGTTTCTGGCGAGTCTGAAGACTCGCCAGAAACACGGCCCTTCAAGTTCCATACGGAGCTTGATAAATGGGCCTGTTTGCCTCTGAGAGGTGGGGGAGAGAAATCACCCTGAGCTAACTCGCTTGGGGTTGATTCATAGGGGCTGATTTACTAAAGTGCTGATGGACATGATATGATGTAGCATATCATGTCCGCCGCACATCAATAAATGCTGACAGCATACGCTATTGACATTTATCATGGCAAAAGCAGTTCACCAGAACTGCTTGTGCAAGGCCGCCCACTGCAAATTAGCAGCCAATCGACCACTAGAAGGGGGTGTCAATCAGCCAAATCATATAGGATTGAGCTAATTGAAAACCGCAGCCTTAGAGGCAGCGGACAAGTTATGGAGCAGTGGTCTTTAGACTGCTGCTTCATAACTACTGTTTCCGGCAAGCCTGAAGGCTTGATAATTTGGCCCCATAGACTTGTGTGTGTAATGATATTTAAAGGCAGCGGACCAACAGAATCTGCTGCTGTATGCCGCAAAGGCAAGTGGACAACTTCAAGTTGAGAAGTTTGTCTGCTCGCCTTATAATACATGTGAGCCTGGGGGGCGCGTCCAAGCAGCGACTCTGAAAAGTTGCACCATTTTAGAGCTCCAGATGAATTTTCAATATACCGTCGATATTGGAATCACCTCACAGTGAACAACCTCTGCAAATACCCAGTGTTTAACAGATTGTTGGAAAATTACTATCTATCATAACATTTACTGTGCCCTTGACACTAGAACTCAAGATCAGATGAAATAGGCCTGGAGAGACGACTCATGACAGGCAGTGCTACCCCCTCAGGAAACTGAGGTAATTTGCCTACATCAGACTTAACAGCAATATCATCTTGACCATCAACAATCCTGCTGAAATATATCACCAAAAACTACTGAGAGTAGAGGGGTGATTGTGATTACAAGCAGCACGTAACTGTGCAACAAAGATAGCGACTGAGGAACTGAAAAACATACACACCAGCATAGATCGATGCATGGAACGGCTTGAGGCCTGATTACTAACTCTCTTAAATAGAGCTCCCTGGGACTACTTCATGAACACCAGAAAGCTGTGGATATTTCTAAAGTTCCAAATGTACTCCTTCTGCGGGGGAAGTACATTTACTACTGTCAGAGGAACCCTTCACAAAGAAACCCATTATCACCATTATCAGAGCAGCCTGAGCTGTACCTCAAGAAGACACTCCAGAGGAGCTAGCACATTTCCTTGGACAACATAAAACAGAGAGGCAACCACACTCACTTAGATGGAGGTAGTGTCATGACAAGCATACGACCACTTAACACCATAACGGCCCCATCTACAGAAACATTGCTACCTATAAAGCCTGTAAGCAAGCACTGTCGGAATACGCCAATTGAAAATAACACAACACATGCTGTGTCTGCAAGGGGGTTTGGAGGGAGCCCCGGTGGGGACATGGATACCAAGCTGGTCTATCCCCTGTTCGATGGCACTTCCTTGGTCGATTACCATAAGGTGTATATCCCACAACCGGACTTTTGTGCAATGGTAAAGGTTTGGGTTTTTAATAAACACTTGAAAGTCAGAATTGATCTGCTATTGTGTATTAGAGAACAGTGGCTCTCACAGTGTGCTGCTTTTATAACGTAGATCGTCATACTTTAACAGCATGCCTCGTCGCATTCGTCCTACAAACAGCTTTGTTCACAAGATACCAAACTCAGCCGCTTCATCTCTAACAGAGGAGGATGTTTCCCGATAACAGGAGAGGGTTAAAGGGACAGTATACTGTAAAATAGTTTTTCCCTTAATGAGTTTACAATTGTTTTTTTTACCAACTGCAGAGTAAAAAATTTATGAAAATTAGCTTTTTAAGGTTTATTTGTGTATATTAAAGCTCTGATTTTGTGTTTTGAAGCCACAGCCTAATAAAATGGGTTGAGCTTGTAGGTATGATCAGATCTCATTACTGTATCACATTGTGTAAATATACCTGTGTAATAATCTGTGATATATGTAAAGCTCTGTGATCTGCAGCAAGTATTTAAGTAAATATTTAAGACCTCTAAGTAGGATAATTAATTGTGGAGTGTTACAAGTTACTAAGTGTGCTTGCTAGTAAGATAAACACTAACTTAATCACTTGTTTTAATTTAGCCTCAGTGATAAGACCCAGTAATATGAGTAGTACTAATGAGCTTTATCTTAGGCAGGTCTTATATTGTGCAACAGGAAGCATAAGGGTTGAACTTAAACAGTATAAGTCTGTAATGTCAGATTCAATGGAGACAGGTGAAATATGGAACCCAGACTGCACAGATACAAACAGGTGTGTTACCGTTCAATTAAACTGTTGTTTAAAGAGTAATGACAAATGAGTAAACAGAGACTTAAGCACTCTATATAAAGAACCTTAATTCAGAAGCAGAGCCTGTGAGAGGAATCCCAGATGCGGGTAGGTAGAATACTTGCAGGGAATAGTGAGCGTGCAGCGTGGTAATGGCTCCGTGTAGCTGGAAGTCTGTATGCTGTCTGTTTAGACAAGGAGAGTGCGGTCAGAGCGGTAGCGTGAATCCGCGCTGCGGTGACGTCAGCTGCTGTGAGAGCTTGAAGCAGAAGCTGCTTGTAACGGCAAAAGGTTTCTCTGATCAGGAGAATCTTGTTTTGGTACTCTAGGTAAGGAGTTGAGCTGCTTTACTTTGGCAATAAACTTCAATAAACCAGCAATGCATCTTGGTTACAAGGAGATTAAATAAGGAAACCTGATCAGCTTAATTGAAATAAAAGGTGGTATGACAGGTTAGATACGCTGTGAAAGGTGGAATGGATTTAGACATGACATATCCCCCCAGCAAAGGAACCCCAAAGGTGTCAAGGCGCAGGTCTTTCTGGATGGCGCCTATGGAAAAGGGACACCAGACGGGGTGCAGAGAGATTGGAGGCCGGCTCCCAAGAATCCTCGGAGGAATCGAATCCAGCCCAATGCACTAGGTACTGAAGTTGACCATGGCAACGCCTAGAGTCCAAGATAGAGTGGACTTCATACTCAGAATCAGGTGCCGGGGAAGACGGTGGAGGGAGAGGCAGACATCGGGAGGTGTCACAAGGCTTGATGAGGGAGATATGGAACGTTGGATGGATGCGGTAGGAAGAGGGCAACTGTAGAGTGACCGTGAGAGGGTTGCTGATGGAGATGATGGGAAAAGGCCCCATGAAGAGGTTGTTGAATTTCCTACAAGGAGTAGGTATCCTGAGAATTTTTGTGGCTAACCAAACCAGGTCACCAACCTTGTATACGGGAGGAGCCCGATGTCGGAGGTCATAGGAGCGTTTCTGGGTGGCTTGAGCTTGCTGAATGTTATCCTTGATTACGGTAAATGTTTGTTTGATAGAATTGATCAGGTCATTAACCTGCGGACAAGGAGTGTCAGTTGGAGGTAACGGATGAAATCGTGGGTGGAGTCCGTTGTTGGCATAAAAGGGTGAATACCCCGTGGAGGTGTTGGTAGTGTTATTAAAGGCGAATTCAGCGTGTGGCAGGAAAGATAGCCAAGAGTCCTGTTTGTTGGAGCAAAAGCATCTCAAATATTGCTCCAACCACTGATTGATTCTCTCACATAACCCATTAGATTGCGGATGGTATGCGGTGGTAAGATGTTGTTCAATAGAAAGAGATTGACAGAGATATTTCCAAAACTTGGAGGTGAATTGTGACCCTCTGTCACTGAGGACAGATGTTGGGAGTCCATGTAGTCTAACAACCTCTTTGATGAACAGTTCTGCAGTTTTTTGAGCAGTCAGAAGTGATTCTATTGGAATAAAATGTGCCATTCGTGAGAATAAGTCAACAACGACAAAAATAACCGTCATGCCGTCGGATTTTGGAAGGTCCACTATTAAGCCCATGGACACACTAGCCCAAGGGCATTCAGGAATAGGTAAATTCTGTAATAGCCCCAGAGGCAATTGATGTGAGGGTTTACAAGTCTGGCATGTGGGACAGGACTTGACATAATTGTTAACAGACAGTCTCATAGATGGCCACCAGAAATATCTGCGAAGTAGATCTAGGGTCTTGTGTATACCCAAATGACCAGCTAAGGAAGAGTCATGGGAGAGCGATAGGGCTTTGTTGTGGAGCGAGGGAGGTATATAAAATTTGGAGTGGTTGCAGAGAACTCCGTTGACATCAGGTAAGAGAGGGTAAGAAGATTTTGTTGTATCCAGCTGTTGTTGGGTTTTTAGTTCAGCGAAATCCTTGGAGAGGAGACCTATGATGTGGGACTTGGGGATAATAGTTGAGTAGGATGGGGCTGTCTGGAGTCTAGCATCCTTACGAGAGAGGGCATGAGCCTTTCCGTTTTTTTTGTTCCAGGACGGTAAGTGATGGTGTAGGAGAATCGGGAAAAGTAAAGACTCCAGCGGAGCTGACGGGCTGAGAGCGTACGGTTGGTCTGGAGGTATTGCAAGTTATTATGATCCGTGTAAATCCCTATGGGTTGTTCTGCGCCCTCCAATAAGTGTCTCCACTGGTCGAAAGATGACTTAATGGCCTAAAGCTCCTTTTCACCAACCGGATAGTTCAACTCCGCTGGTGTCAGAAGTCTGGAAAAGTAACATACTGGATGGAGTGAGTCATTTGGAGAGAATTTTTGTGAGAGAACGGAGCCGATAGCGTAGTCTGACGCATCCACCTCTAGGACAAACTGTGCTTTGCTATTAGGTAGTTGTAGAACTGGGGATGTGATAAACCGCGATTTTAGGAGATCAAAGGCGTTCTGTGCCTGGGAAGTCCATAGAAAGGCAGAAGTGGTTTTGGTTAGATTAGTGAGGGGTTTGGTGATGGCTGTGAAATCTTTAATGAACCGTCTGTAAAAATTTGCAAAGCCTAAAAAACGTTGGACGTCTTTTATATTGGAGGGTCTTGGCCAGGAGGTGATAGCTGTGATTTTACTGTCCTCCATCATGATGTTACTTTTACTAATATTGTAGCCCAAGAAGGAAACCTGACTGACATGGAAAAGGCATTTTTCCAGCTTAACATACAATTTATGTGTCTGTAGTCTGGATAGTACAAGCCTGACGTGATTGATATGTTCTGAGTAGGAAGAAGAGTAGATTAGGATGTCGTCAAGGTAGACCACCAGAAAAGTGTCAAGGATATCCCTAAAGATGTCATTAATGAAGTTTTGAAATGTTGCCGGAGCATTACAGAGACCGAACGGCATAACGGTATACTCGAAAAGACCATACCTGGTCCTAAATGCCGTCAGCCACTCGTCTCCGGCCCTTATTCTAACAAGGTTGTATGCGCCCCTAAGATCCAGTTTTGTGAATATAGTTGCGCCTCTTAACCTCTCAATCAATTCTGGGATGAGAGGCAGTGGGTATCGGTTCTTTACAGTACGCTTATTGAGTTCCCGATAATCAATTATGGGACGTAAGGACCCATCCTTGTTTTTAACAAAAAATATGCCGGCTCCGGCAGGGGAAGTGGATGGACGGATAAACCCCTTCTTTAAATTCTCAGCAATGTAAGACTTTAGATGGACTAATTCTGGTCTTGAGAGGGGGTAAATATGCCCATAGGGTATGGTCACCCCAGGGAGAAGGTCAATGGGGCAATCATAAGGCCTATGTGGAGGCAATGTCTCTGCCTCCTTTTTGTTGAAAACCTCAGAGAAGTCAAGGTATGGAGAAGGAATGGTAGGAGTAGTTGTGGAAAGCAAGTTGGAATTAGGAAAACACGTGGAAGTACAGTAAGTTGATGAGAAGAATAAGGTGAGAGAATCCCAATGAACCGTAGGTTGGTGTTTTTTGAGCCAAGAGATACCCAGAACTATAGGATAAATTGGAGAAGAGATGATATCAAAAGAGAATGACCAGAAGTAGAGGTAACAAGGAGAGGGATGGTTTGTTGAGAGACTGGACCAGATGCTAGTGGTGTACCATCAATGACTTTAAGAGGCATAGGTGTGCTTTTGAACAAAAAAGGTATTTTATTAACTTCAACTAAACTTAAATCAATAAAGTTTGCACATGCTCCGGTGTCAATCAAGGCGTTACAGTTTATCCTGTGTCGATCCCACTGCAAAAGTAAGGGTAAAGTAAGATAGGAGGTAGATAAGTTTTTTGTATGTAAGCAATGTTTAGTTGTGAGTGCCTTACCTAACTTCTGCTTAGAGAGTAAAGGACATTCTTTAACTGTATGTTCAGTCCCCCCGCAATATATACAGAGATTGAGTGTACGGCGTCTAGCCTTCTCTTTTGGGGAAAGGGGTCCTCTGAGGAAACTGATATCCATAGGCTGTTCAGCTGAAGAACTGGAAGTAGGAGGTGTGGGTAAAACCCTGCGTACAGGAGTAGTAGAAGGATTTCTTTCTCGTCTCCTCTCCCTAAGCCTACGGTCTATAGTGATAGAAAGAGCGTATAACTCTTCAAGGCGGTCTGGTATGCCTACCCTGGCTAGTTCGTCCTTAATGTCCTCCGCCAATCCTAGGCGATACTGGTTTTTTAAAGAAACCTCATTCCAGAGGGAATCCCTGGCCCAGATCTTAAAGCGGGTGATATACTCCTCTACCGGTGTTTTTAGCTGCCTGAGGTTTCTTAGTTTACCTTCTGCAGTAACTTGCCGATAGGGGTCGTCATAAAGGGTAGACAAAGCTTTGAGGAATGCATCTAAAGAGTTTAGGATAGGATCCTGGGTCTCATAAAATGAATCCGCCCAGGCCCTAGGTTCTCCCCTCAAGTAGGACAATATAGTGAGCACCTTGCTCCGGTCAGTAGCATAGGTCCTGGGACGTAAGTCAAACAATAGTAGACAGGCATTTTTAAACTGTCTGAAAGTGGAGTGATCACCAGAAAACTTCTCTGGGTATGAGACCTGAGGTTCAGCCTGGTGGTCGTTACCGGTATTCCTATTAGATAAAAATTCCCTTAAACAGGCTTTGAGGCTCTGGTTCTCTACTTGCAGCTCTCTAAAAGCCTGGGTCAGATTATCTAAACGTTGGTTAAGGCTGTGTAGTTGTGGGGTCACATCAGAAGGCTCCATTTTAATAAGGCTGGTTTATTATGTAATGATCTGTGATATATGTAAAGCTCTGTGATCTGCAGCAAGTATTTAAGTAAATATTTAAGACCTCTAAGCAGGATAATTAATTGTGGAGTGTTACAAGTTACTAAGTGTGCTTGCTAGTAAGATAAACACTAACTTAATCACTTGTTTTAATTTAGCCTCAATGATAAGATCCAGTAATATGAGTAGTACTAATGAGCTTTATCTTAGGCAGGTCTTATATTGTGCAACAGGAAGCATAAGGGTTGATCTTAAACAGTATAAGTCTGTAATGTCAGATTCAATGGAGACAGGTGAAATATGGAACCCAGACTGCACAGATACAAACAGGTGTGTTACCGTTCAATGCAACTGTTGTTTAAAGAGTAATGACAAATGAGTAAACAGAGACTTAAGCACTCTATATACAGAACCTTAATTCAGAAGCAGAGCCTGTGAGAGGAATCCCAGATGCGGGTAGGTAGAATACTTGCAGGGAATAGTGAGCGTGCAGCGTGGTAATGGCTCCGTGTAGCTGGAAGTCTGTATGCTGTCTGTTTAGACAAGGAGAGTGCGGTCAGAGCGGTAGCGTGAATCCGCGCTGCGGTGACGTCAGCTGCTGTGAGAGCTTGAAGCAGAAGCTGCTTGTAACGGCAAAAGGTTTCTCTGACCAGGAGAATCTTGTTTTGGTACTCTAGGTAAGGAGTTGAGCTGCTTTACTTTGGCAATAAACTTCAATAAACCAGCAATGTATCTTGGTTACAAGGAGATTAAATAAGGAAACCTGATCAGCTTAATTGAAATAAAAGGTGGTATGACAGGTTAGATACGCTGTGAAAGGTGGAATGGATTTAGACATGACAACCTGCTTCTTTATCTTATATCTGTCCATAAAACAATCACCAGTACTTGGAAAGAACAATGGAAAATCAACATTGTATTACCTTATCTCTGCTATATCACACTGGGAGTGTAATTTCTTCTGCTGGCTGTGTTTACAAAGCTTATCTATAGCTTGGACCTGCGGCCACAAACTTTCAGAATAGGTGGGGATACCACATGCTAAATCAACTATTTCAAATGCCAATATAATGGTAAAGTAGCTACTTGTAAACAATTTAATACACTCCAGCAGGTAAAGTGGATCATTGGGAACAAATTAAAGGGGAGACATTTTTTGAGTAAACTGTCCCTTTAAATATAATAAACAGATGGAGGAAAATGGGTTTTTCGTGGTACGGGAGACTGTCTGCGATTAAGATGACAACGTTACCCAGAATCCTATATCTGTTCAGGGTGCTTCCAATTAAGATTAATGTTGCTGACATAACTAAACTTCAGAGAGACATCCATAGCTTCTTACGAAATAACAAACATCCGACAATCCCACACCAAATAAACAACATAGACAAATAGGGGGGTGGGAGCTCCCAATTTGCTTGATTATTATAGAGCGGCGAGACTGGCCCAAGATTCCCTGTTAAGCAGGAGGCAGGAGGATGTTTTATGGCCTGCCTTGGAGGTAGAACTAGCGGGGCAGGAGACCCCAGATGGCATTCTTTGGAGCAGCGAGCTATCTAAGAGACAGGATATTTACCAGAACAAAATTACACTAATCTCTAGACAGCAGTGGCCGTCGTCACAAAAAATAGGAAAAACCATTTCTTTATGTTCAAAGATAATGCCCTTGAAATACATCCTCAACGAGGAATTTAAACACCATCTCAAAAAATGGGAGAACAAGGGGTTGTACAGGGTAGCAGATATATACTCTCAAGGCAGGTTGTTGACATTCACCCAGCTTCAGCAGAAACTTGAACCCCTCACACTTCACTGGTTTTTGTATCTCCAGGTGACGACGGCTATATGCTCATATATGACTAAGCACCCGACACATGGCAAGCAGTCTATTCTTGAGAACCTATGCACGGCACACACTAGACCTAAAAGGGCGATCTCCAATCTATATATCTCCATTCAGGAAGCTAGAAATGATTCCAAAACTACACTAATGTTAAAATGGGAAACTGATATTGGCAAAGAGTTTGAGTTAGATAGATGGAACAAGATGATGCACCAAGCTAGCAAAGGCCTCATTAGTGCTGACTTAAGAGAAAACATCTTAAAAACATTGTTTAGATGGTACCTGACCCCGAGCAAAACTGCTCATATGGGAAAAGGAAGCTCCAAATTTTGCTATAGAGGATGTAGGGTGACAGGAACTTACCTTCACATGTGGTGGGAATGTCCCAAGGTTAATAAAATATGGCAGAAATTGTCTTCACTACTGAGAATAGTTTTGGGCGAGCAGATTTATCTGGCTCCCGCTCAGGCCTTGCTGCATGAACCCATTCCCAAACTAAACAAATACATTAACACATTTGTCAGAATACTGTGCACCACAACTAGAATAGTGATTGCTAAATACTGGAAAACGGTAATCCCATCGTGTTCAGAGGTATTAGCTAAGATTAAGCTGGTATACCTGATGTACGAATCGGCCGCAGAGGTACAGGGTACAGAATCTCAATTTCAGAAGGTCTAGTACTACTGGGTACTAGAGGGAAATAATAGAGCAATTGAGGAAGCAAGTTAGGAGATAGTAGACCTGAGATAAGGTGGAGACATCATGAGGAGGGGAGTGGAAGGAGAGAGATGACAGGCAAACTCAGATATAAACCAAAGACATAGAGCAAGATGAGTAAGCAATACTTAGCTGTGATAAGGATATATTGTACAATGCTGAGGTGTAGATCCATAAATTTGATTCGTGCAGGTTATGTTTTCTTTTGTGTTTTATTTAAATTTTCTTCTGTATTTTTTCTTAGCTTAATTAAGCTTTTTTTTTAGTTATTGTTATCATAATGCTGTTAAGATGTTGGAAATGTTTGAACTTTATGCCCCCTGCACTCAGGTTCTCCCGTTTGAAACTATCTTAATGTTGGTGATGTAGGGAAAATGTTGGGGGAACTAAATGTTAAAAGGCAAACACTCCGTCAAAGGGAATTCCAAAAAACTATATGGACTCTAACAGCAGGAAAGAGAATTTGATGCAAACTTTTTATCTATATTCAATGCAAGCATATATATGGACTCGGGGACACTTCAATAATCTGAGAACTCTTCTGAAACCGAAGGTACTCTGGTGGGATTGTTTGTTCTGTATTATAATAATTACACCTTGAGATATGATGTCTTGGCATGATTAGTTGTATGTATTTTTCCTGATGTTATGTGACGAGGAGTGTGGATAATAAAAAATATTTCATTTAAATATAATGAACAGGGAAATATTATCTGAGCTAGTATACAGAAAGCTCAAACTAGTTGTGTTGGCTCCTCATAAAAGTTCAGTGTGTGTTGCAATGTTTTGCTCCCTATCCCCTAATTAAGCGTCACAATGTTAGATAATAGCAATGGGCTTATCTTCTTTGTACTACTGACCTAAGAATGGACATTAATAATGATAAAGAACTTGTTTGTTATTTTATACTGTATTATTAATAATGATATATGCTTTGGAGATTCCTCCCCTATGCAAATACAAGGGATATATGGATTACAGGGACACATAGTAGTGTAGACATGTATGCCCCTATCTATCATACTGGCACCTGGAGATACACACCCCGAAAGGGGGTTGACATTGTTGTCTGCGACAGGGACCACAATGGAGAACTGTGTTTCAACAACTGCATCACACCTTAATACCTGTCCCTAAAAATAGTCTTTATCTCCACTATTATTACCATACTTAAAACCCCACATATGTCACCCAAACAATCAGATATCTTAAATACTCTTTATCAGACTATAATATCCAACCCTCACCACATAGAAAAAAGTAGACCACCATAAGATTGAGCAAATCTCAAATAACACCCTATCTACCGAAAAATAGACACTTAATCCACACAGGTCAAGGGAGTTAGACTTCTTAACATATATTCAGGCCCTAACCTAACCTTTTTTAAGGTCTAAAACCATCAAGCCCAAACTTTAATATTATCTTCAGGACTCTCCTAAAGGTTACTTTAGTAATATTGCCTTTCATAAAGCATAGTATTACATGTTATAAAAAAAGTCAGTTCTAGGCCACTGCATCGTGTTAATTTAAATGTATGTATAACATTAGAGCTAGATTTATATATCTAGATGCAAAGTTTATATGTTTGTTTTCTACTCATTTTTTTTTATTTCATTTTTGTTTCAAACATAACCCCTTTGACTCGGTCTCACATAATCTCATAGGTCCAAGAGTGGCCTAAATATTTGAAATAAGGGGAAGAAAAAACTTCTCATCAATATCTCAGACCTGATATGACATGCTTATTTGATTTACTGCCTATTATTTGAGAAGTATGCATGTATGTTATTTATCTTTTCTTTAACCTCAATAAAATAGTAAAAAATTCAAAAATAATACATGTGGGCCTTAGTATATGTATTTTACCTTTTATAGTAAATGGATCCATGTGTATCATCAGTATAAAGCGTTACATTATTTGATTCCAGTTATATGATATATGGGATTCTATATCATAATAATTGTAATGGATTACTGCAGTTCCCTGAAAACATTTTTTATTCCCAATTTCTTTTTGCATTATTGTGATTATTGTAATTATTAAATATGTACATTTGTTTATAATTGTTTCTATTATAATAAGAACTTTGATACTTTGTATATTATGGTTTTAAGGAGATCAGTGAGGAATAAGCTAAATAAATCAATATGGTCTTGTGATGAATTTGTGGATCATGTGAAGGCTTTGTGGATCATGTGATGATTTATGGACCAACATGAGGAAGGAAGGACCTTTAAAACAACCTATGCAAATCATAAAGCTAGCACTAATATAATGTGATATAATTCTGCACTATGTGCAGAATTATATGACATTATTTTCTAGGTTTACTGGTCCTTTAATTCCAGAGTTGGAATATACAGTAGCTCTGGAATATGTGAGTACTTTCCATTTGTTCCTAATTGCTTGAATTAAAAAAAATAAAAAAATAAACCCCAATACTAAAGCCCAAAGTTTCTACTCACCCGACTTGGATCTAGCTCCTACGTGATTAAAAAAATATGTTTAAAATCAATACAATTCTTAAATTAATATGCATTATACAGAAAAATGCAAATACTTTTAACATTGTATATACTGTAAATATATTGACATATGTCCTATAGTAATAATACGGAGTTGTTGTTTTTTTCTCTTTTTTAGTTATGTATTAAATGTCAGACAAGTCCTCTCAGTTTAAATGGAGACTTTTTCCAATTCAATCATAATCTATCCAGGTAAACTATGCTAATGATTCTGCACTTTTACCATTGGACACTGTAAATGTAATAAACCCATGGGACTACTTTGATGTGTTCTGTGGTAATAAGGACACTTCCCATGTTCTTATTGGACAGCATTAACCTGCAAAGTACTTAAAGTACTTAAAATACTGATTGAATCAGCCAATAGGATGAAAGCTCAATCCTATTGGCTGATTGCAACAGCCAATAGGGATTTTTCCCCCTTAATTCCTATTGGCTGCTAGAATTCTATCAGCCAATCGGAGTGTAAGGGACTCCATCTTGGATGACGTCATTTAAAGTGAAACTTAATTCTTCAACAGCCATCGGAAGAAGAGGATGATCCGTGCGGTCTTGAAGATGGACCCGCTCTGCATTGGATGGATGAAGATAGAAGATAAAATAAAAAAAAGACACAAAATAAAAAAATCCTAACATTACATTAAAAAAACAACTAAGATTAAATTAAAATAAAAAATCTAATATTTAAAAAAATAAAAAAATCTAAAATTTCAGAAAAAAAAATAAACAACATGATTCCAAATAAAAAATATAAACCTAATCTAATACCCCTATAAAAACAAAAAAGCCACCCAAAAATACCCACCTAATCTAAGAATAAACTACCAATTGCCCTTTAAAGGGCCTTTGTAGGGCATTGCCCTGAAGCAATCAGCTCTTTCACATAAAAACAGAATTTATGCTTACCTGATAAATTTCTTTCTCTTGTGATGTATCGAGTCCACGGATTCATCCATACTTATTGGATATTCTCCTTCCCAACAGGAAGTGGCAGAGAGAGCACCCACAGCAGAGCTGTCCATATAGCTCCTCCCTTAGCTCCACCCCCCAGTCATTCGACCGAAGGCTAGGAAGAAAAAGGAGAAACTATAGGGTGCAGTGGTGACTGAAGTTTTTTTAAATTAAAATATACTACCTGTCTTAAATAGACAGGGCGGGCCGTGGACTCGATACATCACAAGAGAAAGAAATTTATCAGGTAAGCATAAATTCTGTTTTCTCTTGTAAGATGTATCGAGTCCACGGATTCATCCATACTTATGGGATACCAATACCAAAGCTTTAGGGCACAGATGAAGGGACGGAAAAGACAGGTACCTTAAATGGAAGGCATTTCTACCGAGTCTATCAGAGTCCCTAGGAAGGAAACTCTTGTGAGAGGGACGAGAGAACTCTTTTTTATGTTCACCTTCCATCCGTGAGATCTCAGAAAAGCCAACACGATGTCCGTGTGAGACTTGGCTAGCTGGAAAGTCGACGCCTGAATTAAGATGTCGTCTAGATAAGGCGCCATTGCTATACCCCGCGGTCTTAGAACCGCCAAAAGAGACCCTAGCACCTTTGTGAAAATTCTGGGAGCCGTGGCCAACCCGAAAGGAAGGGCCTCAAACTGGTAATGCTTGTCCAGAAAGTCGAGTCTGAGGAATTGATGATGATCTCTGTGAATAGGGATGTGTAGATATGCATCCTTTAAATCCACGGTAGTCATATATTGACCCTCCTGGATCAGAGGAAGAATAGTCCGAATAGTCTAAATCTTGAAAGATGGTACTCTGAGGAATTTGTTTAGAAGTTTGAGATCCAAGATCGGTCTGATAGTTTCCTCTTTTTTGGGAACCACAAACTGGTTGGAGTAAAAACCTAGCCCTTGTTCCGCTCTTGGAACTGGGCAGATCACTCCCATGGTATGTAGGTCTTCTACACAGCGTAAGAACGCCTCTCTCTTTGTCTGGTTTGCAGACAATTGAGAAATGTGAAATCTCCCCCTTGGGGGGGGGGAGTCTTTGAAGTCCAGAAGATATCCTTGGGACACAATTTCTAAAGCCCAGGAATCGTGAACATCTCTTGCCCAAGCCTGAGCGAAGAGAGAGAGTCTGCCCCCTACTAGATCGTCCCGGATTGGGGGCTACCCCTTCATGCTGTCTTAGAGGCAGCAGCAGGCTTCTTGGCCTGTTTACCTTTGTTCCAAGCCTGGTTAGGTCTCCAGACTAACTTGGATTGGACAGAATTCCCCTCTTGCTTTGCTGCAGGGGAAGCTGAAGCGGGACCTTTGAAGTTCCGAAAGGAACAAAAATTATTTTGTTTGGTCCTCATCTTATTTGTTTTATCCTGAGGGAGTTTATGGCCTTTCCCTCCAGTGATGTCTGAAATAATTTCTTTCAGTGTAGGCCCGAATAGGGTCTTTCCTTTGAAAGGGATGTTTAACAACTTAGATTTTGATGACACATCAGCAGACCAGGACTTAAGCCATAACGCCCTGCATGCTAAAATGGCAAAACCTGAATTCTTTGCTGCTAATTTAGCCATTTGGAAAGCAGCATCTGTAATGAAAGAATTAGCCAACTTAAGGGCCTTAATTCTATCCATAATATCCTCTAATGGAGTCTCCACCTGGAGAGCCTCTTCTAGAGCCTCAAACCAGAAAGCAGCTGCAGTAGTTACAGGAACAATGCATGCAATAGGTTGGAGAAGAAAACCTTGATGAACAAAAATTTTCTTTAGGAGACCCTCTAATTTTTTATCCAAAGGATCTTTGAAAGCACAACTGTCTTCGATAGGTATAGTTGTATGCTTAGCAAGAGTAGAAATAGCTCCCTCCACCTTAGGAACAGTCTGCCACGAGTCCTGTATGGTGTCAGATATGGGAAACATTTTCTTAAAAACAGGAGGGGGAGCGAACGGAATACCTGGTCTATCCCACTCCTTAGTAACAATAGTCACAATCCTCTTAGGGACTGGAAAAACATCAGTGTAAACAGGAACCTCTAAGTATATGTCAATTTTACACAATTTCTCTGGACCACTATAGGGTCACAATCGTCTAGAGTAGCTAATACCTCCTTGAGCAATAAGCGGAGGTGTTCAAGCTTAAATTTAAAGGCCGTCATATCAGAATCTGTCTGAGGGAGCATCTTTCCTGAATCAGAAATCTCTCCCTCAGATAACAAATCCCTTACCCCTACCCAACATTGTGAGGGTATATCGGATACGGCTACTAAAGCATCAGACGGCTCAGCATTTGTTCTTAGCCCAGAGCTGTCACGCTTTCCTTGTAAACCAGGCAGTTTAGAGAAAACCTCTGTGAGGGTTTTATTCATAACTATGGCCATGTCTTGTAAAGTAAATTAATTCGAAGCATTAGAGGTACTTGGCGTCACTTGTGCGGGCGTTACTGGTTGTGACACTTGGGGAGAGCTAGATGCTAAACCCTCATTTCCTTCTAACTGAGAATCATCTATTGCAATATTTTTAAGTGCTAAAATATGCTATTTATAATTTATAGACATATTAGTGCAAGTGGGACACATTCCACAATGGCTTCTAAACACATAGAACAAGGATTTTCCTTGGTGTCAGACATGTTAAACAGGCTAGTAATGAAACAAACAAGCTTGGAAAACACTTTAATCAAAGAAAATAACACTTTAAACAAAAACGGTACTGTCCCTTTAAGAGAAAAAAAGCTGCACAAACTCTGCCAAACAGTGTAAAAAAGCAGTAAACAAAACAAAATTTTTACAGTAGCATCATTAAGCCTTAGTAACTTTCCACCACTATGCAAATAAACAATTAACCCCTTAATGTAAAAACCGGATTGAAAAAACTTCAAAACCGGTAAAATAACGTTCATCACCTTGCCACAGCTCTGCTGTGGCGCCTACCTGCCCTTTAGGAATGATTTGTGGGGAAAAAAACCTCTTTACAGCCCTCAAATACAGCAGGAATCTCTGGAGAAGTAGCTGGATGCTTCTGAGGTAAATAAACTGTGCAACTGAAAATAGGCCCCTCCCACCTCACTCGATATTATGGGGCCTAAAAAACACCACAGAGTGTTTCTTAAACTAGCCATGTGGGTTAATAACCCTTGAACAAGACACAAAGACCCCTTAAAATCCCTCAAAAAAACGTTTTATTTGTAATTAAACCAAAACGTTTTTTTTCCTATTAGTGTCACCAGTAACTATGAGCCCTTTATGCAAGCTTGGATTCCTCTTTTACTGAATACAGCTTACCTTTCCCTCATGGGGATATTGCCCACTTTTCTAGAAATAACACACCGCTAGATTTAGAGTTCTGCGTTAGCCGTCAAAACCAGCGTTAGGGGCTCCTAACGCTGGTTTTGGCCGCCCGCTGGTATTTAGAGTCAGTCATGAAAGGGTCTAACGCTCACTTTGCAGTCACGACTTTTCCATACCGCAGATCCCCCGATGCCATTTGCGTATCCTATCTTTTTAATGGGATCTTTCTAATGCTGGTATTTAGAGTCTTGGCTGAAGTGAGCGTTAGAAATCTAACGACAAGACTCCAGCCGCAGAGAAAAGCCAGGAGTTAAGAGCTTTATGGGCTAACGCCGGTTCATAAAGCTCTTAACTACTGTGCTCTAAAGTACACTAACACCCATAAACTACCTATGTACCTCTAAACCGAGGTCCCACCACATCACCGCCACTCTATTACATTTTTTTAACCCCAAATCTGCCGACCGCACACCGCCGCAACCTACGTTATCCCTATGTACCCCTAATCTGCTGCCCCTAACATCGCCGACCCCTATATTATATTTATTAACCCCTAATCTGCCCCCCCCAACGTCGCTGCCACCTACCTACAATTATTAACCCCTAATCTGACGACTGGACCTCACCGCTACTATAATAAAGTTATTAACCCCTAATCCGCCTCACTAACCCTATAATAAATAGTATTAACCCCTAATCTGCCCTCCCTAACATCTCTGACACCTAACTTCAAGTATTAATCCCTAATCTGCCGACCGGACCTCACCGCTACTATAATAAATTTATTAACCCCTAAAGCTAAGTCTAACCCTAACACTAACACCCACATAAGTTAAATATAATTTTTGAGACGTGTAGAAAGCAGGCACTGCAACAAGGGTTCCATGCAAGTAAAAAAATCCTTTATAAGAAACAGATTAAAAAATTTCCCAGCTACAAACGCTGGATAACACGCAAATAAAAAGACAATGGCAGGAGTGTATGAGAGACACTGTATGCTGTCTGACTAGTTTTGCGTCCCTTTAGGGTCTATGAATAAGCGTCCTAAAGGGACGCAAAACTAGTCAGACAGCATACAGTGTCTCTCATACACTCCTGCCATTGTCTTTTTATTTGCGTGTTATCCAGCGTTTGTAGCTGGGAAATTTTTTAATCTGTTTCTTATAAAGGATTTTTTTACTTGCGTGGAACCCTCGTTGCAGTGCCTGCTTTCTACACGTCTCATGGATTTTATCTAGTGGCTTGGTTTCGCCACTGCTACGGCACTCCGTTTACTTAGTGGGTTGAACTTGTTCCTTACAGACCGGTGTCATTTCCGGTCTATTAGCCGGGTCCACGGATGTTGCCAGTAATGCCGCATTCTTCGTAGCATCATCTCTCTAAATATAATTTTTATCTAACGAAATAAATTAACTCTTATTAAATAAATTATTACTATTTAAAGCTAAATACTTACCTGTAAAATAAACCCTTATATAGCTACAATATAGTACAAAAAATACTCGCATTCTATTGGCTGTTCCGATCAGCCAATAGAATGCGAGCTCAATCTGAATGGCTGATTGGATCAGCCAATCGGATTGAACTTGAATCTGATTGGCTGAATCCATCAGCCAATCAGAATTTTCCTACCTTAATTCCGATTGGCTGATAGAATCCTATCAGCCAATCGGAATTCAAGGGACGCCATCTTGGATGACGTCCCTTAAAGGAACCGTCAATCGTCGGGAAGACGTCAGCCAGGATGGATGTTCCGCGTCGGCGGGATGAAGATGGATCCGGAAGAAAGAAAATTGAAGATGCCGCTTGATAGAAGACTTCAACCCGATGATGGACCTCTTCAGCGCCCGCTTGGATCAAGACTTCAGCCCAATGATGGACCTCTTCAGCCCGATGGTGGACCTCTTCAGCCCGATGATGGACTTCTTCAGCCCCCGCTTGGGCTTGGATGAAGACTTCAGAGGCTCCTCTGGATGGATCGGTGATACCCGGCGTGGTGAAGATAAGGTAGGGAGATCTTCAGGGGCTTAGTGTTAGGTTTATTTAAGGGGGGTTTGGGTTAGATTAGGGGTATGTGGGTGGTGGGTTGTAATGTTGGGGGGGTATTGTATTTTTTTTTTTTACAGGCAAAAGAGCAGAATTCTTTGGGGCATACCCCGCAAAGGGCCCTTTTAAGGGCTGGTAAGGTAAAAGAGCTTTTCTATTTTTATTTTAGAATAGTGTAGGGCATTTTTTTATTTTGGGGGGCTTTGTTATTTTATTAGGGGGCTTAGAGTAGGTGTAATTAGCTTAAAATTGTTGTAATCTTTTTCTAATGTTTGAAAATTATTTTTTTTATTTTTTGTAACTTAGTTCTTTTTTTATTTTTTGTACTTTAGTTAGTTTATTTAATTGTATTTATTTGTAGGTATTGTATGTAATTAATGTATTGATAGTGTAGTGTTAGGTTTAATTGTAACTTAGGTTAGGATTTATTTTACAGGTAATTTTGTAATTATTTTAACTAGGTAGCTATTAAATAGTTATTAACTATTTAATAGCTATTGTACCTGGTTAAAATAAATACAAAGTTACCTGTAAAATAAATATTAATTCGAAAATAGCTACAATATAATTATTATTTATATTGTAGCTATATTAGGGTTTATTTTACAGGTAAATATTTAGCTTTAAATAGGAATAATTTATTTAATAAGAGTTAATTTATTTTGTTAGATAAAAAGTATATTTAACTTAGGTGGGTGTTAGTATTAGGGTTAGACTTAGCTTTAGGGGTTAATAAATTTATTATAGTAGCGGTGAGGTCCGGTCGGCAGATTAGGGGTTAATACTTGAAGCTAGGTGTCAGCAATGTTAGGGAGGGCAGATTAGGGGTTAATACTATTTATTATAGGGTTAGTGAGGCGGATTAGGGGTTAATAACTTTATTATAGTAGCGGTGAGGTCCGGTCGGCAGATTAGGGGTTAATAAGTGTATGTAGGTGGCGGCGACTTTAGGGGCGGCAGATTAGGGGTTAATAAATATAATATAGGGGTCGGCGGTGTTGGGGCAGCAGATTAGGGGTACATAGGGATAACGTAGGTGGCGGTGGTGTATGGAGCGGCAGATTAGGGGTTAATAAAATATGCAGGGGTCAGCGATAGCGGGGGCGGCAGATTAGGGGTTAATAAGTGTAAGGTTAGGGAGGGGTGTTTAGACTCAGGGTACATGTTAGGGTGTTAGGTGCAGACTTAGGAAGTGTTTCCCCATAGGAAACAATGGGGCTGCGTTAGGAGCTGAACGCTGCTTTTTTGCAGGTGTTAGGTTTTTTTCAGCTCAAACGGCCCCATTGTTTCCTATGGGGGAATCGTGCACGAGCACATTTTGAAGCCGGCCGCGTCCGTAAGCACCGCTGGTATTGAGAGTTGCAGTGGCGGTAAATTATGCTCTACGCTCCCTTTTTGGAGCCTAACGCAGCCCTTCTGTGAACTCTAAATACCAGCGGTATTTAAAAGGTGCGGGAGAAAAAAAGCATGCGTAGCTAACGCACCCCTTTGGCCGCAGAACTCTAGAAAATAATAGACTGAACATACCTTAATGCAGTTTAGCCTGCAAACTGTTCCCCCAACTGAAGTTTTCCTGTACTCTGTCTTCAGCCCTTGTGAGAACAGCAGTGGATCTTAGTTACAAAATGCTAAGATCATCATCCTCCTTGCAGAAATCTTTGTCCCTTTTCTGCCAGAGAGTAAATAGTACACACCGGTACCATTTAAAATAACAAACTTTTGCTTGACAAAATAAAAACTAACATTTTTGTCACCACACTCCCTTTGCCCTTCCTAGTAGTTAAGCAGGCAGAGAGAATAACTGGGGGGTGGAGCTAAGGGAGGAGCTATATGGACAGCTCTGCTGTGGGTGTTCTCTCTGCCACTTCCTGTTGGGAAGGAGAATATCCCATAAGTATGGATGAATCCGTGGACTCGATACATCTTACAAGAGAAACAACTACAAATTAACCCCTAACAGTAAAACGCCCCATAGACCTAACTCTAAAACAATCTAATCTATCCATTGCCCCTAAAATGCCCTATTCTAAAAAAAAAAAAAAACTACCTAAAAAAAACTAACACTAACCCCAAAAATTGTACTCACCGTTCCTGAAGTCTGGACCATCTTCTTCCAGACAGAGAAAAGTCTTAATCCAGGCGGATCCATCTTCATCCATTGTGGTACCATCTTCTATCTTCTTCAATGGTGGCAGTCTTTGGCAACATGGAGGTCCTCTTTATGTGATTGTCCGACGCACACTGAAGATTGAATGCAAGGTAACATTTTTTTATTGGGTTACTTTGCATTAATATTGGCTGAAATTTTCAAACCAGCCAATAGGATGCGAGCAACTGAAATCCTATTGGCTGTTCAAATCACACATACCCCAAAGTACCCTTTGTCCACCACCACTACTGTTCTCCTACAGTGCAGAAAAGAACAATATATAATCTACTGAGGAAAGCATCAACTAAGAACCAACATTCCTGAGGCACCCTTAAGCCCTAAGTTCAAACAATTAAGGGATAGATTACAAATGGAGTGCTAATTTATCGCTCGCTGTAACAATTAGCGTTTAGAAATTTAAACTGATATGAGATCTCTAGATAATTTAATAAATGTCCACCAAAAGCCTCCAAAATTCAGTTTCCATTACAATTACATTTTTTTAAAATAAAATAACTGCACTATGCAGTATTTTGGGGGTAAAATTGGTGGGAGTGGGTTGTTAGAAACAAAAACGGCACTGAAAACTGCCTTTACATTTTTGTCTATGGGAACTGTGTGTTCCCATTAAATATATATGTATATGCTTGTATACATATATATTTATTTGTTAATATGTGCCATGTATGACAGCATCTGAGGAAGTGTGCCTGGTGGCACTAAAAACACGTCAGATCTTACCTGTGGGTATGAATAACAATTGGATCACATGATTATACTTTGTATACAATAAATATTAGACTTTTAATTGCAACTAGGATGTGTCTGTGCTTTTTTCAAGTTTGAAATACTATATTTACAATTATCTGCCATTGCTTAGCTACTTACCCCCTTAGCTGCGCTTTGGGTCTTTGCCATGTATAACGGCATCAGAATGAGGCTCCCATTGGAGCCTATGGAAGCGCTGTTTCATGAGTGCAATGCTTCCCAAGAATGCAAATATGAGGTTTGCGTTCGCTTTGATGTCAACTTGTAATACCAGCGCACATTAGGGTGCGCTGGTATAACACAGTGGAGAACAAATATCGCTTTCAAGAAAGTGATATTTATCGCTCCACTTGTAATCTGGCCTTAAATTGTTAGATGGGGCCAGGCTGACCTTGGCATACCTTTATCTTCAGCAGCATGCAGACAAACATCAGCATCAACAACAAACATTCCCTCAGGCTCCAGCAGGATCTAACAGTTGATGCTGCGGGCCCCTCACTCTTATAGTGCCATAGTTCCTGCTGTGCCAGTAAATTCAAACTTGTGCCTGCCCCTTGGGTTGTGCCCATATCATCACCCTTAGGTTGTGCCCACATCACCACCTAGCCAATAAAAATACATTAGCAGTCAGTGGGACTACCTTGGAGAGCAAAATAGAGCACTGTCTGGACTGTCCTACTGGTATGTACAGTTTGATATTTACTGCCAGCTGAATTTCCTGTCATGCAAAATGACTGGGGGGGGGGGGGGAGCTGCACAGTAAAATCAAACTGATATTTTTGACAACTTCAGCACACAGTGCATGGCATTGTGCGCTGAACTGGGCCAGACAGGCCTATTATTCAATCCACAATATCAGGTAAAGAAAGCCCTCTACCCTTAGGAAACTCATCAATGCCCTAGAGGTTGAGCCAAGTCCCTATGCACCCTGTCTCTAACGTACCAGGCCATCCTGGGCACCCCTCAGCAGATTCATTATTGCTGTCTTCGGTCCCTCACTGAACAAGTATGACAGAGAGGTGGGGCCCGGGCCTCCCCGCTAACCACACAGGTTCCCTTTACTTGTGTGTGTGGTCCCTTCATTTGTAGTCAGTCCTGGGTCCGGTACTCCCCCTCCTCACTGCCCTTCACCTCCCGCTCCTTCAACAGTCTGCAGCAGTAACTCCATCAAAGTGAGTAACTCCCCCACCGGGCCCAGTAATCCTGCCCCCACATCCTCCACCCTCTGGTTCCTGAGCCATAGTTCACCTCCCACTCCATTCTTTGGCCCTCCAAGGCCCCTACTCACCCTTCCTGGCCCGGCAATACCACCCTTTGCAGATACTTAGTCTCTGATTCCCCAAAGCCCCTTTACCAATACCCCCCACTCTTCACCTCCAGCTACAGACCCCAACCCACAGATTCTATTCACTCAACTTGCATCGGTCTGAGGAGCACTACTAATTGGCGATTGGGCTAGGCCCGGACAGGGCCCTGGACCCATTGGGCCCCTAATTGCAGTCACCTGGTGGTGACACTGTATGTATGTGTGTATATATATATATATATATATATATATATATATATAAGAAAGTACAAAGTACACCCTCTTTGAATTCTATGGTTTTATTTATTGTTTTACACATCAGGACATAACAATCATCTGTGTGAAAAAACAAGTACACCTTATAATTTAATAGCTTGTAGAACCACCTTTATCGGCAATAACTTGAAATATTTGTTTTCTGTGTGACTTAATCAGTCTCTCAAATTGTTGTTGAGGAATTTTGACTCACTCTTCTTTACAATGTTGCTTCAGTTCATTGAGGTTTGTGGGCATTCGTTTATGCACAGCTCTCTTAAGGTCCTGCCACAGCATTTCAATTGGGTTAAGTTCTGGACTTTGACTGGGCCATTGCAGCACCTTCATTATTTTCATTTTCAGCCATTCTGTTGTAGATTTGCTGGTGTGCTTGGGATCATTGTCCTGTTGCATGACCCAAATTTCGGGCAAGCTTTAGCTGTTGGACAGAAAGCCTCAGATTTGACTCTAGAAAACTTTGGTATACAGAGGAGTTCAAAGTTGACTCAATGACTGCAAGGTGCCAGGTCCTTTGGCTTCAAAACAAGGCCATATTCTCTCCACCACACAGTTGGTGTGATGTGTTTGTGCTAATATGCTGTGTTTGATTTTCGCCAAATGTGGCGCTGTGCATTATGGCCAAACATTTCCACTTTGGTCTTGTCTGTCCAAAATACATTGTTCCAGAGATCTTGTGGTTTATTCAGATGCAGGTGGCCTTATAATAATTTCCAGTTTGATGGGCAGCAACATCTGCTTCTTTAAGATAATTGCTGATGTATTAATTACTTGGCATTGTGTTAACACACACCTGAATGCTCTAGATCAACAAACTGGTAAAACTTCGGCTTTTATAGAGGTGGTCACTTTTGCTGATAATCAATTAATCAAGGGTATTTGATTAGCAGCACCTGGCTGCTACTTAGTCTCTTAATTCCTATCGGCTAGATTTAGAGTTTTGTCGGTAACGACCCGCATAGCTAACGCTGGCTTTTTTCTGGCCGCACCTTTAAAATAACTCTGGTATTGAGAGTCCACAGAATGGCTGTGTTAGGTTCCAAAAAAGGAGCGTAGAGCATATTTAACGCCACTGTAACTCTCGATACCAGAGTTGCTTACGGACGCGGCCAGCCTCAAAAATGTGCTCGTGCACGATTCCCCCATAGAAAACAATGGGGCTGTTTGAGCTGAAAAAAACCTAACACCTGCAAAAAAGCCGCGTTCAGCTCCTAACGCAGCCCCATTGTTGTCTATGGGGAAACACTTCCTACGTCTGCACCTAACACCCTAACATGTACCCCGAGTCTAAACACCCCTAACACTTATTAACCCCTATTCTGCCGCCCCCGCTATCGCTGACCCCTGCATATTATTTTTAACCCCTAATCTGCCGCTCCGTAAACCGCCGCTACTTACATTATCCCTATGTACCCCTAATCTGCTGCCCCTAACACCGCCGACCCCTATATTATATTTATTAACCCCTAATCTGCCCCCCACAACGTCGCCTCCACCTGCCTACACGTATTAACCCCTAATCTGCCGACCGGACCGCACCGCTATTATAATAAAGTTATTAACCCCTAATCCGCCTCACTAACCCAATAATAAATAGTATTAACCCCTAATCTGCCCTCCCTAACATCGCCGACACCAAACTTCAAACATTAACCCCTAATCTGCCGACTGGAGCTCACCGCTATTCTAATAAATGTATTAACCCCTAAAGCTAAGTCTAACCCTAACACTAACACCCCACTAAGTTAAATATAATTTAAATCTAACGAAATAAATTAACTCTTATTAAATAAATAATTCCTATTTAAAGCTAAATACTTACCTGTAAAATAAATCCTAATATAGCTACAATATAAATTATATTTATATTATAGCTATTTTAGGATTTATATTTATTTTACAGGTAACTATGTATTTATTTTAACCAGGTACAATAGCTATTAAATAGTTATTAACTATTTAATAGTTACCTAGTTAAAATAATAACAAAATTACCTGTAAAATAAATCCTAACCTAAGTTACAATTAAACCTAACACTACACTATCGATAAATTAATTAAATAAAATACCTACAATTACCTACAATTAAACCTAACACTACACTATCAATAAATTAATTAAATAAAATACCTACAATTACCTACAATTAAACCTGACACTACACTATCAATAAATTAATTAAATAAAATACCTACAATTACCTACAATTAAACCTAACACTACACTATCAATAAATTAATTAAAAACAATATCTACAAATAAATACAATTAAATAAACTAACTAAAGTACAAAAAATAAAAAAGAACTAAGTTACAAAAAATAAAAAAATATTTACAAACATCAGAAAAATATAACACCAATTTTAAACTAATTACACCTACTCTAAGCCCCCTAATAAAATAACAAAGACCCCCAAAATAAAAAAATGCCCTACCCTATTCTAAATTACTAAAGTTCAAAGCTCTGTTACCTTACCAGCCCTGAACAGGGCCCTTTGCGGGGCATGCCCCAAAGAATTCAGCTCTTTTGCCTGTAAAAAAAACACATACAATACCCCCCCAACATTACAACCCACCACCCACATACCCCTAATCTAACCCAAACCCCCCTTAAGTAAACCTAACACTAAGCCCCTGAAGATCTTCCTACCTTATCTTCACCATACCAGGTTCACCGATCGATCCAGAAGAGCTCTTCCGATGTCCTGATCCAAGCCCAAGCGGGGGCCTGAAGATGTCCATGATCCGGCTGAAGTCATCATCCAAGCGGGAGCTGAAGAGGTCCATGATCCGGCTGAAGTCATCATCCAAGCGGGAGCTGAAGAGGTCCATGATCCGGCTGAAGTCTTCTATCAATGGCATCTTCAATCTTCTTTCTTCCGGATCCATCTTGCAGACCTCGGACGCGGAACATCCTGCTGGCCCGACGGACTACCGACGAATGAAGGCTCCTTTAAGGGACGTCATCCAAGATGGCATCCCTCGAATTCCGATTGGCTGATAGGATTCTATCAGCCAATCGGAATTAAGGTAGGAAAATTCTGATTGGCTGATGGAATCAGCCAATCAGAATCAAGTTCAATCCGATTGGCTGATCCGATCATCCAATCAGATTGAGCTTGCATTCTATTGGCTGTTCCAATCAGATAGAATCCTATAAGCCAATCGGAATTCGAGGGATGTCATCTTGGATGACGTCCCTTAAAGGAACCGTCATTCGTCGGGAAGTCGTCGGAAGAAGAGTACGGATCCGCGCTGGAGGTCTTCAAGATGGAGCCGGTCGTCATCGGATGAAGATAGAAGATGCCGCTTGGATCAAGATGGTTGCCGGTCCGGATCGCCTCTTCTTCCCGGATAGGATGAAGACTTTGTAGCCTCTTCTGGACCTCTTCAGCCGCCGGATGATGGATGTCTAGCCCCCGCTTGGGTTGGATGAAGATTTTGGAGCCAGGACCGATCGGTGATACCCGGTGAGGTGAAGATAAGGTAGGAAGATCTTCAGGGGCTTAGTGTTAGGTTTATTTAAGGGGGGTTTGGGTTAGATTAGGGGTATGTGGGTGGTGGGTTGTAATGTTGGGGGGGGGTATTGTATATGTTTTTTTACAGGCAAAAGAGCTGAATTTCTTTGGGCATGCCCCGCAAAGGGCCCTGTTCAGGGCTGGTAAGGTAAAAGAGCTTTGAACTTTTGTAATTTAGAATAGGGTAGGGCATTTTTTTATTTTGGGGGGCTTTGTTATTTTATTAGGGGGCTTAGAGTAGGTGTAATTAGTTTAAAATTGTTGTTATTTTTTCTAATGTTTGTAAATATTTTTTTATTTTTTGTAACTTAGTTCTTTTTTATTTTTTGTACTTTAGTTAGTTTATTTAATTGTATTTATTTGTAGGAATTGTATTTAATTTATTTATTGATAGTGTAGTGTTAGGTTTAATTGTAGATAATTGTAGGTATTTTATTTAATTAATTTAATGATAGTATAGTGTTAGGTTTAATTGTAACTTAGGTTAGAATTTTATTTAACAGGTAATTTTGTTATTATTTTAACTAGGTAACTATTAAATAGTTCTTAACTATTTAATAGCTATTGTACCTGGTTAAAATAATTACAAAGTTGCCTGTAAAATAAATATTAATCCTAAAATAGCTACAATGTAATTATTATTTATATTGTAGCTATATTAGGGTTTATTTTACAGGTAAGTATTTAGCTTTAAATAGGAATAAGTTATTTAATAAGAGTTAATTTATTTCGTTAGAATAAAATTATATTTAACTTAGGGGGGTGTTAGGGTTAGGGTTAGAATTAGCTTTAGGGGTTAATAAATTTAATAGAGTAGCGGTGAGGTCCGGTCAGCAGATTAGGGGTTAATAATTGAAGTTCGGTGTCGGCGATGTTAGGGAGGGCAGATTAGGGGTTAATACTATGTATTATAGTGTTAGTGAGGCGGGAGTGAGGCGGATTAGGGGTTAATAACTTTATTATAGTAGCGGTGAGATCCGCTCGGCAGATTAGGGGTTAATAAGTGTAGGCAGGTGGAGGCGACATTGAGGGGGGCAGATTAGGGGTTAATAAATATAATATAGGGGTCGGCGGTGTTAGGGGCAGCAGATTAGGGGTACATAGCTATAATGTAGGTGGCGGCGTTTTGCGGTCAGCAGATTAGGGGTTAATAAGTGTAGGCAGGTGGAGGCGACATTGAGGGGGCTGATTAGGGGTTAATAAATATAATATAGGGGTCGGCGGTGTTAGGGGCAGCAGATTAAGGGTACATAAGTATAACGTAGGTGGAGGTCGGCAGATTAGGGGTTAAAAATATTTAATCGAGTGGCGGCGATGTGGGGGGACCTCGGTTTAGGGGTACATAGGTAGTTTATGGGTGTTAGTGTACTTTAGAGCACAGTAGTTAAGAGCTTTATGAACCGGCGTTAGCCCAGAAAGCTCTTAACTACTGACTTTTTTCTGCGGCTGGAGTTTGGTCGTTAGATTTCTATCGCTCACTTCAGACACGACTCTAAATACCGGCGTTAGGAAGATCCCATTGAAAAGATAGGATACGCAATTGACGTAAGGGGATCTGAGGTATCGAAAAGTCGCGGCTGAAAAGTGAGCGTTAGACCCTTTCCTGACTGACTCCAAATACCGGCGGTAGCCTAAAACCAGCGTTAGGAGCCTCTAACGCTGGTTTCACGGCTACCGCCAAACTCCAAATCTAAGCCTTAGGAAGCAGTAAGAGTGTGCTTCATTTTTTACACATGGCTTCTACATTTTGGCTTTATTTTTGTTAAATAAATCATGACACAGTGTAATATCTCACGTGTTGTTATGCATTTGAGGTTGTATTTACCTAATTGTAAGACCTGATAAGCACCAGATGATTGTTATTATGTCCTGATATGTAAACCCATAGGGGCCAATTTATTAAAGCGTCAATCTCGGCGCATTCGCTGGAGTCAATATGCTCGCCAGACATGGCTGACACATATCTATATACGACAGCCTTATTAATAGTGATGTCGCGAACCTAAAAATTTGGGTTCGTGAACTGCTAACGCGAACTCCCGCAAAAGTTTGCGAACCGGCAAACTGGGCAAACCCCCATTGACTTCAATGGGCAGGTGAATTTTAAAACCCACAGGGATTCTTTCTGTCCACAATAGTGATGGGAAAGTTGTTTCAAGGGTACTAACACCTGGACTGTGGCATGCCGGAGGGGGATCCATGGCAAAACTCCCACGGAAAATTACATAGTTGATGCAGAGTCTGGTTTTAATCCATAAAGGGCATAAATCACCTAACATTCCTAAATTGTTTGGAATAATGTGCTTTAAAACATCAGGTATGATGTTGTATCGATCAGATAGTGTAAGGGTTACGCCCGCTTCACAGTGACAGACCAAACTCCCGCAGCGGGTACAACATCATCATCATCACACCGTACATCCATGTGTGTAATGCTGCCTGACTGAGACATATCCCTGTTATCTACATCCTCTGGCAATAATGGTTGCGCATCACTCATTTCTTCCAACTGATGTGTAAATAACTCCTCTGACAGATCAAGTGAAGCTGCTGTGGTGCTAGTGTTGGTGGTGGCGGCAGGTGGGCGAGTGGTAACTTGAGAGGTGCTCGAAGATAAGCTGGAGGAGGATGGTGCGTCAAGGTTCGGAGCGGAAGCTATAGAAGATTGGGGGGGGTAGTTATCAAGCCGTCAACCTCAAATACGCTGCGTATTCCGCAGCGTATTTGTGGCGAGGCTGATACGCCTTAGTTATCAAAGGCTCGAGACCGGCAAAAGTAGAATTTTGTGACGTCAGCTTCGATCCGCCGGACTCAGTCCGACACAGATCGATTCTTACGTCACTCCAGATGTTCTGCACACAAGTGCGGCACATTCTCACTACTTTTGCTAGCTATCAAAAAACTAGCAGGTACGCTCGGCACTTTTACGGCCCAGCGTACCTGGTTTTCAAAGCGCCAGCCTGGAGGCGGCGGATCCCATAGGAATCAATGGGAGTCTGACCATAGCGAAAGTACAAGTTCGCTGCTGACAGACATCCCATTGATTTCTATGGGAGCTGTCTACACCTAACACCCTAACATGTACCCCGAGTCTAAACACCACTAATCTGACCCCCCCTACACCGCCGCAACTAAATAAAGTTATTACCCCCTAAACCGCCGCTCCCGGAGCCCACCGCAAGCTACTCTATACATATTAACCCCTAAACCGCCGCTCCCGGAGCCCACCGCAACTATAATAAATGTATTAACCCCTAACCCGCCGCTCCCTGAACCCGCCGCAACCTATATTAAATGTATTAACCCCTATCCTGCCCCCCCTACACCGTCGCCACCTATAATACATTTATTAACCCCTAATCTGCCCCCCCTACACCGTCGCCACCTATAATAAATTTATTAACCCCTATCCTGCCCCCCACTACGCCGCCGCCACTGTAATAAAATGATTAACCCCTAAACCTAACCCTAACCCTAACGCCCCCTAACTTAAATATTAATTAAATAAATCTAAATAAATTAACTCTTATTAACTAAATGAATCCTATTTAAAACTAAATACTTACCTTTAAAATAAACCCTAATATAGCTACAATATAAATAATAATTATATTCTAGCTATCTTAGGATTTATTTTTATTTTACAGGTACCTTTCAATTTATTTTAACCATGTACAATAGCTATTAAATAGTTATTAACTATTTAATAGCTTACCTAGCTAAAATAAAGAGAAATGTACCTGTGAAATAAATCCTAACCTAAGTTACAATTACACCTAACACTACACTATACTTTAATAAATTATTCCTATTTAAAAATAAATACTTACCTGTAAAATAAACCCTAAGATAGCTACAATGTAATTAATAATTATATTATAGCTATCTTAGGATTTATATTTATTTTACAGGTAACTTTGTATTTATTTTAGCTAGTTAGAATAGTTATTAAATAGTTATTAACTATTTAATAACTACCTAGCTAAAAGAAATACAAAATTACCTGTAAAATAAATCCTAACTTAAGTTACAATTAAACCTAATACTACACTATCATTAAATTAACTAAATAAACTACCTACAAAGAACTACAATGAAATACAATTACATAAACTAACTAAAGTACAAAAAATAAAAAAAGCTAAGTTACAAAAAATAAAAAATTAAGTTACAAACATGTTAAAAATATTACAACAATTTTAAGCTACTTACACCTAATCTAAGCCCCCTAATAAAATAACAAACCCCCCCAAAATAAAAAAAATCCCTACCCTATTCTAAATTACATAAATTTCAAAGCTCTTTTACCTTACCAGCCCTTAAAAGGGCCATTTGTGGGGGCATGCCCCAAAAAGTTCAGCTCTTTTGCCTGTAAAATAAAAATACAACCCCCCCCCCAACATTAAAACCCACCACCCACATACCCCTAATCTAACCCAAACCCCCCTTACAAAAACCTAACACTAATCCCCTGAAGATCATCCTACCTTGAGTCGTCTTCACTCAGCCGAGCCACCGATGGAACTGAAGAGGACATCCGGAGCGGAAGAAGTTAATCCTCCAAGCGGCGCTGAAGAAATCTTCCATCCGATGAAGTCATCATCCAGGCGGCGCTGAAGAAGTCTTCGATCCGGCCGATGTCATCTTCAAAGAGGCGCTGAAGAGGTCTTCTATCCGGGCGAAGTCATCTTCCAAGCCGGGTCTTCAATCTTCCTTCCGCCGACGCGGAACCACCTTCTTCACCGACGGACTACGACGAATGACGGCTCCTTTAAGGGACGTCATCCAAGATGGCGTCCCCTCAATTCCGATTGGCTGATAGGATTCTATCAGCCAATCGGAATTAAGGTAGGAAAATCTGATTGGCTGATGGAATCAGCCAATCAGATTCAAGTTCAATCCGATTGGCTGATCCAATCAGCCAATCAGATTGAGCTCGCATTCTATTGGCTGATCGGAACAGCCAATAGAATGCGAGCTCAATCTGATTGGCTGATTCCATCAGCCAATCAGATTTTCCTACCTTAATTCCGATTGGCTGATAGAATCCTATCAGCCAATCGGAATTGAGGGGACGCCATCTTGGATGACGTCCCTTAAAGGAGCCGTCATTCGTCGTAGTCCGTCGGTGAAGAAGGTGGTTCCGCGTCGGCGGAAGGAAGATTGAAGACCCGGCTTGGAAGATGACTTCGCCCGGATAGAAGACCTCTTCAGCGCCTCTTTGAAGATGACATCGGCCGGATCGAAGACTTCTTCAGCGCCGCCTGGATGATGACTTCATCGGATGGAAGATTTCTTCAGCGCCGCTTGGAGGATTAACTTCTTCCGCTCCGGATGTCCTCTTCAGTTCCATCGGTGGCTCGGCTGAGTGAAGACGACTCAAGGTAGGATGATCTTCAGGGGATTAGTGTTAGGTTTTTGTAAGGGGGGTTTGGGTTAGATTAGGGGTATGTGGGTGGTGGGTTTTAATGTTGGGGGGGGGGTTGTATTTTTATTTTACAGGCAAAAGAGCTGAACTTTTTGGGGCATGCCCCCACAAATGGCCCTTTTAAGGGCTGGTAAGGTAAAAGAGCTTTGAAATTTATGTAATTTAGAATAGGGTAGGGATTTTTTTTATTTTGGGGGGGTTTGTTATTTTATTAGGGGGCTTAGATTAGGTGTAAGTAGCTTAAAATTGTTGTAATATTTTTAACATGTTTGTAACTTAATTTTTTATTTTTTGTAACTTAGCTTTTTTTATTTTTTGTACTTTAGTTAGTTTATGTAATTGTATTTCATTGTAGTTCTTTGTAGGTAGTTTATTTAGTTAATTTAATGATAGTGTAGTATTAGGTTTAATTGTAACTTAAGTTAGGATTTATTTTACAGGTAATTTTGTATTTCTTTTAGCTAGGTAGTTATTAAATAGTTAATAACTATTTAATAACTATTCTAACTAGCTAAAATAAATACAAAGTTACCTGTAAAATAAATATAAATCCTAAGATAGCTATAATATAATTATTAATTACATTGTAGCTATCTTAGGGTTTATTTTACAGGTAAGTATTTATTTTTAAATAGGAATAATTTATTAAAGTATAGTGTAGTGTTAGGTGTAATTGTAACTTAGGTTAGGATTTATTTCACAGGTACATTTCTCTTTATTTTAGCTAGGTAAGCTATTAAATAGTTAATAACTATTTAATAGTTATTGTACATGGTTAAAATAAATTGAAAGGTACCTGTAAAATAAAAATAAATCCTAAGATAGCTAGAATATAATTATTATTTATATTGTAGCTATATTAGGGTTTATTTTAAAGGTAAGTATTTAGTTTTAAATAGGATTCATTTAGTTAATAAGAGTTAATTTATTTAGATTTATTTAATTAATATTTAAGTTAGGGGGGCGTTATGGTTAGGGTTAGACTTAGGTTTAGGGGTTAATCATTTTATTACAGTGGCGGCGGCGTAGTGGGGGGCAGGATAGGGGTTAATAAATTTATTATAGGTTGCGGCGGGTTCATGGAGCGGCGGTTTAGGGGTTAAACTATTTATTTAGTTGCGGAGAGGTGCGGGATCAGCAGGATAGGGGTTAATAATTTTATAATAGAGGGCGACGGTATAGGGGGGCAGGATAGGGGTTACTAGGTATAATGTAGGTGGCAGCGGTGTCCGGGAGCGGCGGTTTAGGGGTTAATACATTTATAAGACTTGCGGCGGGGTCTAGGAGCGGCGGTTTAGGGGTTAGTAACTTTATTTAGTTGCGGGGGCCTCCGGGGGCGCCGGTATAGGGGGTAGAACAGTGTAGTTTAGTGTGAGTGCTTAGTGACAGGCTAGCAATAAAGCTGGGAAAAAGCCGAAGGGCAGCGAGATCGGATGAGTGATAACTGTCACAGTCCGCTGCTCATCGCCCCGCGGCTTTTTGACAGCTTTATTTGATAACTTAGGCGAACGTATTCAAGGTCCGCGGCGGCGAAGGTAGGCGAGCTTAGGCGGACGTATTGGGCCGGCGAAGCCAGAAAAGTAGACGGCTTGATAAGTAGCCCCCTGGGTGTCCTGTGTTAAAAAGTCAACTATGTCCTCAGAACTTTTCGAGTTCATGGTACGTGGCCTCTGAACACTGGGCATTATTCAAGGGCCAAAGGGAATCACAGCACCACGACCACGACGGCACCTGCGGGGTGGCCTGCCTCTGCCTGTCATTTTTTTTAAATGTACACTTACACTACTATTAAACAAGATAAGAGTGGTGCCACTGGGCAAGTAGGCACAGTATACGCTGTGAGCCTGACACAAAAAAGCAGACTGATGTTTCACAGTCCAAAAAGTTTTTATTTTTTTAAATATACACTTACACAACTATTTAACAAGATATGAGTGGTGGTTTCACAGTCCAAAAAGTTTTTTTTTTTTTTTTTTTTTTTTTTATCAAGGATTTTTATTGAGGTAATTCAAAAGATAACATACAGTTTGCATTGTCACATTTCAGGAATGCAGAACAGAAAATGTCCCATATGACCATGTCAAGTATTACATACATTAGTGCCAAACATAGATACCTATACAAGAAAACTGCAAACAACATATAAAAATCTTATGTAGTATGGTAAAACACATTACTTCTATTAGCTATGTCAAACTTAATATCCAACAATAATAATTTGATACCTCTTTTTCATATGTAGAATAACTCAAGCTAAGTACCTCTGAGACATGAAATGCTGTCTATTAGAATGATATTTTAAAATTGCACCTGCATGCTTTAACATACTCTTATCACTGAGAGGTAATACATTTTTATACCCTAGTATATGTAGGTACATAGTAATGGATTAATACCATTAAAAAAATTCACCAAATTGGGTGAATAGTAAAGGAATATGGTGGGGGGGAGGGGTTAATATGATACATAGCCCTTAGATTCTGGAAGAGAAAATATAGAAATCATTAAGCTGATAATATAATATGCGCTGAGAAAAGGGTATCATAAATGGAACTCTCAAGCTCTTACATAATAACATTGCCAATTTTAGGTTATATGAATCAAAGTAGGACTATAACTGACAAGTGAATCTACATGAAGCCAACTGAGGTCACTACTCCACCTGACAAGGGCTTCTATATATAAAGGCCTTATGTTGAGGAGAGCAGCACGTGGGGGGCAGACTCAATTGAAATAAATTAAGACCTTAACTCAACTTCACGAGTATATACCTCAAGGGGCAAAAAAGCTGGTCTGTGGCAATGCCTATGGGGTGTTATATATGAAGACTATTGAACCTTTCTAACTCTCGCCGGCTGAGAGGAGGAAATAAGAGCCCCATATGAGTTAGTGTGACATATAAAAAGTAATATTTAGCAGACATATTTGGTGTAAGAAATTAGAATTATTATATGCAACCCTTAGTATACTGAAGATAAATAAGCTGAGCTAGAAACTGGTCCAGCACCTCCAAACTGCCCCAGAAACCCAAGAATTCAGTGGATACAGAGAATTATCTAATCACTTTAAATAAAGCAATAGTAGGCTAGTCTATAGACATAAAGTAAGATAGTTCTACCCTATCATTCCCAGCTCATGGTATACAGGTATTATAAAATAACAATAGTGCAATAAGGAGTGTTAGTGGGGAAGCTTAAGCGAGTATAAAGGTATCACATAGCAAAACTTGCATAATGAGCTGCTGATTGGAATATATAGATCCCCCTTCCAAGAGTGCAAAGGCATACTAACAGCAACCCCACACCGAGGCATCTACTGAAAAATTAGCCCCTACAGTCCTCATAAAGCACTTAGTTCGTATGAGAGGAGATAATCCTAGCCTAAATGAGCATGAGTGCAAACGTAGATATAGCCCAAAAGTCACGAAACATATAGGTAATATAGCCATTTTGATTAGGAAGAGCAAATATCAGCATGTGATGTTAGTTTACATGTAGCAAGATTTCACTCCAAAATAAACATTCAATAGGCATCAATGCACTAGGATTCTCAAATTACAGTAATTAACAAGAATGAGTAGCATACAACTGGGAGCATACAAAACATGTCATTAATCTTGATTCTGATAATTCAGAACGATGAAGAGGGTCCATTTGTCTATATAGCCATGTGCAGGCTGACCTTGTGATTCAGCAGTGTTCTCCAGCTTACCCTAAACTAGAGCGGTAGCTGTACTGCATGTTACAACAGAGATCTGGCTCCTTGCAGCCAGAGTTTAGAATGTCCAGGGCAATTGAAGGTAGGAAACCTTCTAATACATATAGGGACACTGCTTCTGCTCTTCCTTTCACAAGCGCTGACCGCGCAGATCTGCCAACTGGAGGGCCGCAGCCAAGCCACTCTGGAGCCCAGCCGCGGGAGCTGGCCGCATCTCCCCCGCCAGGGACCAGAGCCAAAAAGATATCTTCTGTAACTGCACTGGTAATCTCAAGCTCAGCGAGAGCAGACACTTCTTCCTTAGCATGATAGCTTTCAGGAACGTCGGGTTGTTCAAACGCCTCTATCTGAGGTGTAAAGATCCGGTCTGCGCCAGGATGAACCCCAAAAGTTATAGATGCGTCTCGACAATGGCACACTGATGGACCGGTCTCCTCTTCGATGCAGTCACCCTTAGCCATAGCCATAAGGTCTCCATAACTTCTGTCTATTTGAGCACAGTCAGCAAAGTGATAAGCGTGGCATGGTACTGTTCCATCTTGAAACGGCACTAAAGACCCCAATTCCTTATTGTCAAGGTCCCAAAAAGTTTGTCCAGTGTCCCAGGGCTCAGTTAATAAAGAATGTACGTAGAAAATTTGTTTGCTTGCTTGTTAAAGTGATTTATTTGATCAAAGATTGGGAGCTCAGGAGAATCATGACTTGCTGCATCAGCTGTTGGCTCCGACCCCCAGTTTTTATTTTTTTAAATGTACACTTACACTACTATTAAACAAGATATGAGTGGTGGCACTGGGCAAGTGGGCACAGTATACGCTGTGAGCCTGACACAAAAAAGCAGACTGATGTTTCACAGTCCAAAAAGTTTTTATTTTTTTAATTTACACTTACACTACTATTAAACAAGATATGAGTGGTGGCACAGGGCAAGAGGGCACAGTATATGCTGTGAGCCTGACAGAAAAAAAGCAGACTGATGTTTCACAGACCAAAAACTTTTTTTTAAAAAAATGTACACTTACACTACTATTAAACAAGATATGAGTGGTGGCACTGGGCAAGTGGGCACATTATACGCTGTGAGCCTGACACAAAAAGCAGACTGATGTTTCACAGTCCAAAAAGTTTTTATTTTTTTAAATGAACACTTACACTAATATTAAACAAGATATGAGTGGTGGCACTGGGCAAGTGGGCACAGTATATGCTGTGAGCCTGGCACACACGCTGGCAGGCAACTGCAATTAGATTATACAAGCAGACTGATGTTTCACAGTCAAAAAAGTTTTTTTTTTAAATTTACACTACTGTTACACCAGATATGAGTGGTGGCACTGGGCAAGTGGGCACAGTATACGCTGTGAGCCTGGCACACACGCTGGCAGGCAGGCAACTGCAATTAGATTACACTAGCAGACTGATGTTTCACAGTCAAAAAAGTTTTTTTTTTTAAATTTACACTACTGTTACACCAGATATGAGTGGTGGCACTGGGTAAGTGGGCCTGGCACACACGCTGGCAGGGACTGATGTTTCACAGTCAAAAAAGTTTTTTTTTTTTAATTTACACTACTGTTACACCAGATATGAGTGGTGGCACTGGGCAAGTGGGCACAGTATACGCTGTGAGCCTGGCACAGACGCTGGCAGGCAGGCAACTGCAATTAGATTACACTAGCAGACTGATGTTTCACAGTCAAAAAAGTTTTTTTTTTTAAAAATTTACACTACTGTTACACCAGATATGAGTGGTGGCACTGGCCAAGTGGGCACAGTATACGCTGTGAACCTGGCACACATGCCGGCAGACAGGCAACTGCAATTAGATTACACTAGCAGACTGATGTTTCACAGTCAAAAAAGTTTTTTTTTTTAAATTTACACTACTGTTACATCAGATATGAGTGGTGGCACTGGGCAAGTGGGCACAGTATACGCTGTGAGCCTGGCACACGCTGGCAGGCAGGCAACTGCAATTAGATTATACTAGCAGACTGATGTTTCACAGTCAAAAAAGTTTTTTTTTTTTAAATTTACACTACTGTTACACTAGATATGAGTGGTGGCACTGGGCAAGTGGGCACAGTATACGCTATGAGCCTGGGACACATTCTGGCAGGCAGGCAACTGCAATTAGATTACACTAGCAGACTGATGTTTCACAGTCAAAAAAGTTTTTTTTTTTAAATTACACTACTGTTACACCAGATATGAGTGGTGGCAATGGCCAAGTGGGCACAGTATACGCTGTGAGCCTGGCACACATGCTGTCAGGCAACTGCAATTAGATTACACTAGCAGACTGATGTTTCACAGTCAAAAATGTTTTTTTTTTAAAAATGTATACTACTGTTACACCAGATATGAGTGGTGGCACTGGGCAAGTGGGCACAGTATACGCTGTGAGCCTGGCAAACACGCTGGCAGGCAGGCAACTGCAATTAGATTATACTAGCAGACTGATGTTTCACAGTCAAAAAAGTTTTTTTTTTAAATTTACACTACTGTTACACCAGATATCAGTGGTGGCACTGGCAACTGGGCACAGTATACGCTGTGAGCCTGGCACACACACTGGCAGGCAGGCAACTGCAATTAGATTACACTAGCAGACTGATGTTTCACAGTCAAAAAAGTTTTTTTTTTTAAATGTACACTACTGTTACACCAGATATGAGTGGTGGCACTGGGCAAGTGGGCACAGTATACACTGTGAGCCTGGCACACACCTTGGCAGGCAGGCAACTGCAATTAGATTACACTAGCAGACTGTTGTTTCACAGTCAAAAAAGTTTTTTTTTTTTTTTAATTTACACTACTGTTACACCAGATATGAGTGGTGGCAATGGGCAAGTGGGCCTAGCACACACACTGGCAGGCAGGAAACTGCAATTAGATTACACTAGCAGACTGTTGTTTCACAGTCAAAAAAGTTTTTTTTTTAAATTTACACTACTGTTACACCAGATATGAGTGGTGGCAGTGGGCAAGTGGGCACAGTATACGCTGTGAGCCTGGAACAGACGCTGGCAGGCAGGCAACTGCAATTAGATTACACAAGCAGACTGATGTTTCACAGTCAAAAAAGTTTTTTTTTTTAAATTTACACTACTGTTACACCAGATATGATTGGTGGCACTTAGCAAGTGGGCACAGTATACGCTGTGAGCCTGGCACACACGCTGGCAGGCAGGCAACTGCAATTAGATTATACTAGCAGACTGATGTTTCACAGTCAAAAACGTTTTTTTTTTTAAATTTACACTACTGTTACACCAGATATGAGTGGTGGCACTGGGCAAGTGGGCACAGTATACGCTGTGATCCTGGCACACACGCTGGCAGGCAGGCAACTGCAATTAGATTACACTAGCAGACTGATGTTTCACAGTCAAAAAAGTTTTTTTTTTTAAATTTACACTACTGTTACACCAGATATGAGTGCTGGCACTGGGCAAGTGTGCACAGTATACGCTGTGAGCCTGGCACACATGCTGGCATGCAGGCAACTGCAATTAGATTACACTAGCAGACTGATGTTTCACAGTCAAAAAAGTTTTTTTTTTTAAAATGTACACTACTGTTACACCAGATATGAGTGGTGGCACTGGGCAAGTGGGCACAGTATACACTGTGAGCCTGGCACACACCTTGGCAGGCAGGCAACTGCAATTAGATTACACTAGCAGACTGTTGTTTCACAGTCAAAAAAGTTTTTTTTTTTTTTTAATTTACACTACTGTTACACCAGATATGAGTGGTGGCAATGGGCAAGTGGGCCTAGCACACACACTGGCAGGCAGGAAACTGCAATTAGATTACACTAGCAGACTGTTGTTTCACAGTCAAAAAAGTTTTTTTTTTAAATTTACACTACTGTTACACCAGATATGAGTGGTGGCAGTGGGCAAGTGGGCACAGTATACGCTGTGAGCCTGGAACAGACGCTGGCAGGCAGGCAACTGCAATTAGATTACACAAGCAGACTGATGTTTCACAGTCAAAAAAGTTTTTTTTTAATTTACACTACTGTTACACCAGATATGAGTGGTGGCACTGGGAAAGTGGGCACAGTATACTCTGTGAGCCTGGCACACATGCTGGCAGACAGGCAACTGCAATTAGATTACACTAGCAGACTGATGTTTCACAGTCAAAAAAGTAGTTTTTTTAAAAATTTACACTACTGTTACACCAGATATGAGTGGTGGCACTGGCCAAGTGGGCACAGTATACGCTGTAAGCCTGGCACACACGCTGGCAAGCAGTCAGGCAGGCAACTGCAATTAGATTACACTAGCAGACTGATGTTTCACAGTCAAAAAAGTTTTTTTTTTTTTAAATTTACACTACTGTTACACCAGATATGATTGGTGGCACTTAGCAAGTGGGCACAGTATACGCTGTGAGCCTGGCACACACGCTGGCAGGCAGGCAACTGCAATTAGATTATACTAGCAGACTGATGTTTCACAGTCAAAAACGTTTTTTTTTTTAAATTTACACTACTGTTACACCAGATATGAGTGGTGGCACTGGGCAAGTGGGCACAGTATACGCTGTGATCCTGGCACACACGCTGGCAGGCAGGCAACTGCAATTAGATTACACTAGCAGACTGATGTTTCACAGTCAAAAAAGTTTTTTTTTTTAAATTTACACTACTGTTACACCAGATATGAGTGCTGGCACTGGGCAAGTGTGCACAGTATACGCTGTGAGCCTGGCACACATGCTGGCATGCAGGCAACTGCAATTAGATTACACTAGCAGACTGATGTTTCACAGTCAAAAAAGTTTTTTTTTTTAAATTTACACTACTGTTACACCAGATATGAGTGGTAGTACTGGGCAAGTGGGTACAGTATACGCTGTGAGCCTGGCACACACGCTGGCAGGCAGGCATCTGCAATTAGATTACACTAGCAGACTGTTGTTTCACAGTCAAAAAAGTTCTTTTTTTTTAAATTTACACTACTGTTACACCAGATATGAGTGGTGGCACTGGCCAAGTGGGCACAGTATACGCTGTGAGCCTGGGACACACGCTCGCAGGCAACTGCAATTAGATTACACTAGCAGACTGATGTTTCACAGTGAAAAAAGTTTTTTTTTTTAAATTTACACTACTGTTACACCAGATATGAGTGGTGGCACTGGGCAAGTGGGCACAGTATACGTTGTGAGCCTGGCACACACGATGGCAGGCATGTAATTGCAATTAGATTATACTAGCAGACTGATGTTTCACAGTCAAAAAAGTTTTTTTTTTAAATTTACACTACTGTTACACCAGATATGAGTGGTGGCACTGGGCAAGTGGGCACAGTATACGCTGTGAGCCTGGCACACACGCTGGCAGGCAGGCAACTGCAATTAGATTACACTAGCAGACTGATGTTTCACAGTCAAAAAAGTTTTTTTTTAAAATTTACACTACTGTTACACCAGATATGAGTGCTGGCACTGGGCAAGTGGGCACAGTATACGCTGTAAGCCTGGCACACACACTGGCAGGCAGGCAACTGCAATTATATTACACTAGCAGACTGTTGTTTCACAGTCAAAAAAGTTTTTTTTTTAAATTTACACTACTGTTACATCAGATATGAGTTGTGGCACTGGGCAAGTGGGCCTGGCAAACACGCTGGCAGGCAGTCAATTGCAATTAGATTACACTAGCAGACTGATGTTTCACAGTCCAAAAAGTTTTTATTTTTTAAAATGTACACTTACACTAATATTAAACAAGATATGAGTGGTGGCACTGGGCAAGTGGGCACAGTATACGCTGTGAGCCTGGCACACACGCTGGCAGGCAGGCAACTGCAATTAGATTACACTAGCAGACTGATGTTTCACAGTCAAAAAAGTTTTTTTTTTTTAATTTACACTACTGTTACACCAGATATGAGTGGTGGCACTGGGCAAGTGGGCCTGGCACACACGCTGGCAGGGACTGATGTTTCACAGTCAAAAAAGTTTTTTTTTTTTAATTTACACTACTGTTACACCAGATATGAGTGGTGGGACTGGGCAAGTGGGCACAGTATACGCTGTGAGCCTGGCACAGACGCTGGCAGGTAGGCAACTGCAATTAGAATACACTAGCAGACTGATGTTTCACAGTCAAAAAAGTTTTTTTTTTAAATGTACACTACTGCTACACCAGATATGAGTGGTGGCACTGGGCAAGTGGGCACAGTAAAGGCTGTGAGCCTGGCACACACGCTGTTAGGTAGGAAGGCAACTGCAATTAGATTACACTAGCAGACTGATGTTTCACAGTCAAAAAAGTTTTTTTTTTTTTTAATTTACACTACTGTTACACCAGATATGAGTGGTGGCACTGGGCAAGTGGGCACAGTATACGCTGTGAGCCTGGCACACACGCTGGCAGGCAGGCAACTGCAATTAGATTACACTAGCAGACTGTTGTTTCACAGTCAAAAAAGTTCTTTTTTTTTTAAATTTACACTACTGTTACACCAGATATGAGTGGTGGCACTGGGCAAGTGGGCCTGGCAAACACGCTGGCAGGCAGGCAATTGCAATTAGATTACACTAGCAGACTGATGTTTCACAGTCAAAAAAGTTTTTTTTTTTTAATTTACACTACTGTTACACCAGATATGAGTGGTGGCACTGGGCAAGTGGGCACAGTATATGCTGTGAGCCTGGCACACATGCTGGCAGGCAGGCAACTGCAATTAGATTACACTAGCAGACTGATGTTTCACAGTCAAAAAAGTTTTTTTTTTAAAATTTACACTACTGTTACACCAGATATGAGTGCTGGCAATGGCCAAGTGGGCACAGTATACGCTGTGAGCCTGGGACACACGCTCGCAGGCAACTGCAATTAGATTACACTAGCAGACTGATGTTTCACAGTCAAAAAAGTTTTTTTTTTAAATTTACACTACTGTTACACCAGATATGAGTGCTGGCACTGGGCAAGTGGGCACAGTATACGCTGTAAGCCTGGCACACACGCTGGCAGGCAGGCAACTGCAATTAGATTACACTAGCAGACTGTTGTTTCACAGTCAAAAAAGTTTTTTTTTTAAATTTACACTACTGTTACATCAGATATGAGTTGTGGCACTGGGCAAGTGGGCCTGGCAAACACGCTGGCAGGCAGTCAATTGCAATTAGATTACACTAGCAGACTGATGTTTCACAGTCCAAAAAGTTTTTATTTTTTAAAATGTACACTTACACTAATATTAAACAAGATATGAGTGGTGGCACTGGGCAAGTGGGCACAGTATATGCTGTGAGCCTGGCACACACGCTGGCAGGCAACTGCAATTAGATTACACTAGCAGACTGATGTTTCACAGTCAAAAAAGTTTTTTTTTTTTAATTTACACTACTGTTACACCAGATATGAGTGGTGGCACTGGGCAAGTGGGCCTGGCACACACGCTGGCAGGGACTGATGTTTCACAGTCAAAAAAGTTTTTTTTTTTTAATTTACACTACTGTTACACCAGATATGAGTGGTGGCACTGGGCAAGTGGGCACAGTATACGCTGTGAGCCTGGCACAGACGCTGGCAGGTAGGCAACTGCAATTAGAATACACTAGCAGACTGATGTTTCACAGTCAAAAAAGTTTTTTTTTTAAATGTACACTACTGCTACACCAGATATGAGTGGTGGCACTGGGCAAGTGGGCACAGTATAGGCTGTGAGCCTGGCACACACGCTGTTAGGCAGGCAGGCAACTGCAATTAGATTACACTAGCAGACTGATGTTTCACAGTCAAAAAAGTTTTTTTTTTTTTAAATTTACACTACTGTTACACCAGATATGAGTGGTGGCACTGGGCAAGTGGGCACAGTATACGCTGTGAGCCTGTCCACACACGCTGGCAGGTAGGCAACTGCAATTAGATTACACTAGCAGACTGATGTTTCACAGTCAAAAAAGTTTTTTTTTTATTTACACTACTGTTACACCAGATATGAGTGGTGGCACTGGGCAAGTGCGCACAGTATACGCTGTGAGCCTGGCACATATGCTGGCAGGCAGGCAACTGCAATTAGATTACACTAGCAGACTGATGTTTCACAGTGAAAAAAGTTTTTTTTAAAAAAATTTACACTACTGTTACACCAGATATGAGTGGTGGCACTGGCCAAGTGGGCACAGTATACGCTGTGAGCCTGGCACACATGCTGGCAGGCAGGCAACTGCAATTAGATTATACTAGCAGACTGATGTTTCACAGTCAAAAAAGTTTTTTTTTTAAATTTACACTACTGTTACACCAGATATCAGTGGTGGCACTGGGCAACTGGGCACAGTATACGCTGTGAGCCTGGGACACATTCTGGCAGGCAGGCAACTGTAATTAGATTACACTAGCAGACTGATGTTTCACAGTCAAAAAAGTTTTTTTTTTTTTTTTAAATTACACTACTGTTACACTAGATATGAGTGGTGGCACTGGGCAAGTGGGCACAGTATACGCTGTGAGCCTGGGACACATTCTGGCAGGCAGGCAACTGCAATTAGATTACACTAGCAGACTGATGTTTCACAGTCAAAAAAGTTTTTTTTTTTTTTTTTAAATTACACTACTGTTACACCAGATATGAGTGGTGGCACTGGCCAAGTGTACACAGTATACGCTGTGAGCCTGGCACACATGCTGGCAGTTAACTGCAATTAGATTACACTAGCAGACTGATGTTTCACAGTCAAAAATGTTTTTTTTTTAAAAATGTATACTACTGTTACACCAGATATGAGTGGTGGCACTGGGCAAGTGGGCACAGTATACGCTGTGAGCCTGGCAAACACGCTGGCAGGCAGGCAACTGCAATTAGATTATACTAGCAGACTGATGTTTCACAGTCAAAAAAGTTTTTTTTTTAAATTTACACTACTGTTACACCAGATATGAGTGGTGGCACTGGGCAACTGGGCACAGTATACGCTGTGAGCCTGGCACACACACTGGCAGGCAGGCAGGCAACTGCAATTAGATTACACTAGCAGACTGATGTTTCACAGTCAAAAATTTTTTTTTTTTAAATGTACACTACTGTTACACCAGATATGAGTGGTGGCACTGGGCAAGTGGGCACAGTATACACTGTGAGCTTGGCACACACCTTGGCAGGCAGGCAACTGCAATTAGATTACACTTGCAGACTGTTGTTTCACAGTCAAAAAAGTTTTTTTTTTTTTAATTTACACTACTGTTACACCAGATATGAGTGGTGGCAATGGGCAAGTGGGCCTAGCACACACACTGGCAGGCAGGAAACTGCAATTAGATTACACTAGCAGACTGTTGTTTCACAGTCAAAAAAGTCTTTTTTAAAAATTTACACTACTGTTACAGATATGAGTGGTGGCAGTGGGCAAGTGGGCACAGTATACGCTGTGAGCCTGGCACAGATGCTGGCAGGCAGGCAACTGCAATTAGATTACACTAGCAGACTGATGTTTCACAGTCAAAAAAGTTTTTTTTTTTTAATTTACACTACTGTTACACCAGATATGAGTGGTGGCACTGGGCAAGTGGGCCTGGCACACACGCTGGCAGGGACTGATGTTTCACAGTTAAAAAAGTTTTTTTTTAAAATTTACACTACTGTTACACCATATATGAGTGGTGGCACTGGGCAAGTGGGCACAGTATACGCTGTGAGCCTGGCACACACGCTGGCAGGCAGGCAACTGCAATTAGATTACACTAGCAGACTGTTGTTTCACAGTCAAAAAAGTTTTTTTTTTAAATTTACACTACTGTTACATCAGATATGAGTTGTGGCACTGGGCAAGTGGGCCTGGCAAACACGCTGGCAGGCAGTCAATTGCAATTAGATTACACTAGCAGACTGATGTTTCACAGTCCAAAAAGTTTTTATTTTTTTAAATGTACACTTACACTTTATTAAACAAGATATGAGTGGTGGCACTGGGCAAGTGGGCACAGTATATGCTGTGAGCCTGGCACACACGCTGGCAGGCAGGCAACTGCAATTAGATTATACAAGCAGACTGATGTTTCACAGTCAAAAAAGTTTTTTTTTTTAAATTTACACTACTGTTACACCAGATATGAGTGGTGGCACTGGGCAAGTGGGCACAGTATACACTGTGAGCCTGGCACACACGCTGGCAGGCAGGCAACTGCAATTAGATTACACTAGCAGACTGATGTTTCACAGTCAAAAAAGTTTTTTTTTTAAATTTACACTACTATTACACCAGATATGAGTGGTGGCACTGGGCAAGTGGGCCTGGCACACACGCTGGCAGTGACTGATGTTTCACAGTCAAAAAAGTTTTTTTTTTTTAATTTACACTACTGTTACACCAGATATGAGTGGTGGCACTGGGCAAGTGGGCACAGTATACGCTGTGAGCCTGGCACAGACGCTGTCAGGCAGGCAACTGCAATTAGATTACACTAGCAGGCTGATGTTTCACAGTCAAAAAAGTTTTTTTTTTAAATGTACACTACTGCTACACCAGATATGAGTGGTGGCACTGGGCAAGTGGGCACAGTATAGGCTGTGAGCCTGGCACACACGCTGTTAGGCAGGCAGGCAACTGCAATTAGATTACACTAGCAGACTGATGTTTCACAGTCAAAAAAGTTTTTTTTTTTTAAATTTACACTACTGTTACACCAGATATGAGTGGTGGCACTGGGCAAGTGGGCACAGTATACGCTGTGAGCCTGGCACACACGCTGGCAGGCAGGCAACTGCAATTAGATTACACTAGCAGACTGATGTTTCACAGTCAAAAAAGTTTTTTTTTTATTTACACTACTGTTACACCAGATATGAGTGGTGGCACTGGGCAAGTGCGCACAGTATACGCTGTGAGCCTGGCACATATGCTGGCAGGCAGGCAACTGCAATTAGATTACACTAGCAGACTGATGTTTCACAGTGAAAAAAGTTTTTTTTTTAAAATTTACACTACTGTTACACCAGATATGAGTGGTGGCACTGGCCAAGTGGGCACAGTATACGCTGTGAGCCTGGCACACATGCTGGCAGGCAGGCAACTGCAATTAGATTACACTAGCAGACTGATGTTTCAATGTCAGAAAAGTTTTTTTTTTTAATTTACACTACTGTTACACCAGATATGAGTGGTGGCACTGGGCAAGTGGGCACAGTATACGCTGTGAGCCTGGCACACATTCTGGCAGGCAGGCAACTGCAATTAGATTACACTAGCAGACTGATGTTTCACAGTCAAAAAAGTTTTTTTTTTTTTTTAAATTTACACTACTGTTACACTAGATATGAGTGGTGGCACTGGGCAAGTGGGCACAGTATACGCTGTGAGCCTGGGACACATTCTGGCAGGCAGGCAACTGCAATTAGATTACACTAGCAGACTGATGTTTCACAGTCAAAAAAGTTTTTTTTTTTTTTTTTTAAATTACACTACTGTTACACCAGATATGAGTGGTGGCACTGGCCAAGTGTACACAGTATACGCTGTGAGCCTGGCACACATGCTGGCAGTTAACTGCAATTAGATTACACTAGCAGACTGATGTTTCACAGTCAAAAATGTTTTTTTTTTTTAAAATGTATACTACTGTTACACCAGATATGAGTGGTGGCACTGGGCAAGTGGGCACAGTATACGCTGTGAGCCTGGCAAACACGCTGGCAGGCAGGCAACTGCAATTAGATTATACTAGCAGACTGATGTTTCACAGTCAAAAAAGTTTTTTTTTTAAATTTACACTACTGTTACACCAGATATGAGTGGTGGCACTGGGCAACTGGGCACAGTATACGCTGTGAGCCTGGCACACACACTGGCAGGCAGGCAGGCAACTGCAATTAGATTACACTAGCAGACTGATGTTTCACAGTCAAAAATTTTTTTTTTTAAATGTACACTACTGTAACACCAGATATGAGTGGTGGCACTGGGCAAGTGGGCACAGTATACACTGTGAGCTTGGCACACACCTTGGCAGGCAGGCAACTGCAATTAGATTACACTTGCAGACTGTTGTTTCACAGTCAAAAAAGTTTTTTTTTTTTAATTTACACTACTGTTACACCAGATATGAGTGGTGGCAATGGGCAAGTGGGCCTAGCACACACACTGGCAGGCAGGAAACTGCAATTAGATTACACTAGCAGACTGTTGTTTCACAGTCAAAAAAGTTTTTTTTAAAAATTTACACTACTGTTACACCAGATATGAGTGGTGGCAGTGGGCAAGTGGGCACAGTATACGCTGTGAGCCTGGCACAGATGCTGGCAGGCAGGCAACTGCAATTAGATTACACTAGCAGACTGATGTTTCACAGTCAAAAAAGTTTTTTTTTTTTAATTTACACTACTGTTACACCAGATATGAGTGGTGGCACTGGGCAAGTGGGCCTGGCACACACGCTGGCAGGGACTGATGTTTCACAGTTAAAAAAGTTTTTTTTTTAAATTTACACTACTGTTACACCATATATGAGTGGTGGCACTGGGCAAGTGGGCACAGTATACGCTGTGAGCCTGGCACACACGCTGGCAGGCAGGCAACTGCAATTAGATTACACTAGCAGACTGTTGTTTCACAGTCAAAAAAGTTTTTTTTTTAAATTTACACTACTGTTACATCAGATATGAGTTGTGGCACTGGGCAAGTGGGCCTGGCAAACACGCTGGCAGGCAGTCAATTGCAATTAGATTACACTAGCAGACTGATGTTTCACAGTCCAAAAAGTTTTTATTTTTTTAAATGTACACTTACACTTTATTAAACAAGATATGAGTGGTGGCACTGGGCAAGTGGGCACAGTATATGCTGTGAGCCTGGCACACACGCTGGCAGGCAGGCAACTGCAATTAGATTATACAAGCAGACTGATGTTTCACAGTCAAAAAAGTTTTTTTTTTTAAATTTACACTACTGTTACACCAGATATGAGTGGTGGCACTGGGCAAGTGGGCACAGTATACACTGTGAGCCTGGCACACACGCTGGCAGGCAGGCAACTGCAATTAGATTACACTAGCAGACTGATGTTTCACAGTCAAAAAAGTTTTTTTTTTAAATTTACACTACTATTACACCAGATATGAGTGGTGGCACTGGGCAAGTGGGCCTGGCACACACGCTGGCAGTGACTGATGTTTCACAGTCAAAAAAGTTTTTTTTTTTAATTTACACTACTGTTACACCAGATATGAGTGGTGGCACTGGGCAAGTGGGCACAGTATACGCTGTGAGCCTGGCACAGACGCTGTCAGGCAGGCAACTGCAATTAGATTACACTAGCAGGCTGATGTTTCACAGTCAAAAAAGTTTTTTTTTTAAATGTACACTACTGCTACACCAGATATGAGTGGTGGCACTGGGCAAGTGGGCACAGTATAGGCTGTGAGCCTGGCACACACGCTGTTAGGCAGGCAGGCAACTGCAATTAGATTACACTAGCAGACTGATGTTTCACAGTCAAAAAAGTTTTTTTTTTTTTAAATTTACACTACTGTTACACCAGATATGAGTGGTGGCACTGGGCAAGTGGGCACAGTATACGCTGTGAGCCTGGCACACACGCTGGCAGGCAGGCAACTGCAATTAGATTACACTAGCAGACTGATGTTTCACAGTCAAAAAAGTTTTTTTTTTATTTACACTACTGTTACACCAGATATGAGTGGTGGCACTGGGCAAGTACGCACAGTATACGCTGTGAGCCTGGCACACATGCTGGCAGGCAGGCAACTGCAATTAGATTACACTAGCAGACTGATGTTTCACAGTGAAAAAAGTTTTTTTTTTAAAAAATTTACACTACTGTTACACCAGATATGAGTGGTGGCACTGGCCAAGTGGGCACAGTATACGCTGTGAGCCTGGCACACATGCTGGCAGGCAGGCAACTGCAATTAGATTACACTAGCAGACTGATGTTTCACAGTCAAATTTTTTTTTTTTAATTTACACTACTGTTACATCAGCAACTGCAATTAGATTACACTAGCAGACTGATGTTTCACAGTCAAAAAAGTTTTTTTTTTTTAAATTTACACTACTGTTACACCAGATATGAGTGGTGGCACTGGGCAAGTGGGCACAGTATACGCTGTGAGCCTGGCACACACGCTGGCAGGCAGGCAACTGTAATTAGATTACACTAGCAGACTGATGTTTCACAGTCAAAAAAGTTTTTTTTTTATTTACACTACTGTTACACCAGATATGAGTGGTGGCACTGGGCAAGTACGCACAGTATACGCTGTGAGCCTGGCACACATGCTGGCAGGCAGGCAACTGCAATTAGATTACACTAGCAGACTGATGTTTCACAGTGAAAAAAGTTTTTTTTTTTTTAAATTTACACTACTGTTACACCAGATATGAGTGGTGGCACTGGCCAAGTGGGCACAGTATACGCTGTGAGCCTGGCACACATGCTGGCAGGCAGGCAACTGCAATTAGATTACACTAGCAGACTGATGTTTCACAGTCAAATTTTTTTTTTTTAATTTACACTACTGTTACATCAGCAACTGCAATTAGATTACACTAGCAGACTGATGTTTCACAGTCAAAAAAGTTTTTTTTTTTAAATTTACACTACTGTTACACCAGATATGAGTGGTGGCACTGGGCAAGTGGGCACAGTATACGCTGTGAGCCTGGCACACACGCTGGCAGGCAGGCAACTGTAATTAGATTACACTAGCAGACTGATGTTTCACAGTCAAAAAAGTTTTTTTTTTATTTACACTACTGTTACACCAGATATGAGTGGTGGCACTGGGCAAGTACGCACAGTATACGCTGTGAGCCTGGCACACATGCTGGCAGGCAGGCAACTGCAATTAGATTACACTAGCAGACTGATGTTTCACAGTGAAAAAAGTTTTTTTTTTTTTAAATTTACACTACTGTTACACCAGATATGAGTGGTGGCACTGGCCAAGTGGGCACAGTATACGCTGTGAGCCTGGCACACATGCTGGCAGGCAGGCAACTGCAATTAGATTACACTAGCAGACTGATGTTTCACAGTCAAAATTTTTTTTTTTTAATTTACACTACTGTTACATCAGATATGAGTGGTGGCACTGGGCAAGTGGGCACAGTATACGCTGTGAGCCTGGCACACGCTGGCAGGCAGGCAACTGCAATTAGATTATACTAGCAGACTGATGTTTCACAGTCAAAAAAGTTTTTTTTTTTTTAAATTTACACTACTGTTACACTAGATATGAGTGGTGGCACTGGGCAAGTGGGCACAGTATACGCTGTGAGCCTGGGACACATTCTGGCAGGCAGGCAACTGCAATTAGATTACACTAGCAGACTGATGTTTCACAGTCAAAAAAGTTTTTTTTTTTTTTTTAAATTACACTACTGTTACACCAGATATGAGTGGTGGCACTGGCCAAGTGTACACAGTATACGCTGTGAGCCTGGCACACATGCTGGCAGTTAACTGCAATTAGATTACACTAGCAGACTGATGTTTCACAGTCAAAAATGTTTTTTTTTTAAAAAATGTATACTACTGTTACACCAGATATGAGTGGTGGCACTGGGCAAGTGGGCACAGTATACGCTGTGAGCCTGGCAAACACGCTGGCAGGCAGGCAACTGCAATTAGATTATACTAGCAGACTGATGTTTCACAGTCAAAAAAGTTTTTTTTTTAAATTTACACTACTGTTACACCAGATATCAGTGGTGGCACTGGGCAACTGGGCACAGTATACGCTGTGAGCCTGGCACACACACTGGCAGGCAGCCAACTGCAATTAGATTACACTAGCAGACTGATGTTTCACAGTCAAAAAAGTTTTTTTTTTTTAAATTTACACTACTGTTACACCAGATATGAGTGGTGGCACTGGGCAAGTGGGCACAGTATACGCTGTGAGCCTGGCACACACGCTGGCAGGCAGGCAACTGTAATTAGATTACACTAGCAGACTGATGTTTCACAGTCAAAAAAGTTTTTTTTTTAAATTACACTACTGTTACACCAGATATGAGTGGTGGCACTGGGCAAGTACGCACAGTATACGCTGTGAGCCTGGCACACATGCTGGCAGGCAGGCAACTGCAATTAGATTACACTAGCAGACTGATGTTTCACAGTGAAAAAAGTTTTTTTTTTTTAAAATTTACACTACTGTTACACCAGATATGAGTGGTGGCACTGGCCAAGTGGGCACAGTATACGCTGTGAGCCTGGCACACATGCTGGCAGGCAGGCAACTGCAATTAGATTACACTAGCAGACTGATGTTTCACAGTCAAAATTTTTTTTTTTTAATTTACACTACTGTTACATCAGATATGAGTGGTGGCACTGGGCAAGTGGGCACAGTATACGCTGTGAGCCTGGCACACACGCTGGCAGGCAGGCAACTGCAATTAGATTATACTAGCAGACTGATGTTTCACAGTCAAAAAAGTTTTTTTTTTTTTTAAATTTACACTACTGTTACACTAGATATGAGTGGTGGCACTGGGCAAGTGGGCACAGTATACGCTGTGAGCCTGGGACACATTCTGGCAGGCAGGCAACTGCAATTAGATTACACTAGCAGACTGATGTTTCACAGTCAAAAAAGTTTTTTTTTTTTTTTTAAATTACACTACTGTTACACCAGATATGAGTGGTGGCACTGGCCAAGTGTACACAGTATACGCTGTGAGCCTGGCACACATGCTGGCAGTTAACTGCAATTAGATTACACTAGCAGACTGATGTTTCACAGTCAAAAATGTTTTTTTTTTTAAAAAATGTATACTACTGTTACACCAGATATGAGTGGTGGCACTGGGCAAGTGGGCACAGTATACGCTGTGAGCCTGGCAAACACGCTGGCAGGCAGGCAACTGCAATTAGATTATACTAGCAGACTGATGTTTCACAGTCAAAAAAGTTTTTTTTTTAAATTTACACTACTGTTACACCAGATATGAGTGGTGGCACTGGCCAAGTGGGCACAGTATATTCTGTGAGCCTGGCACACATGCTGGCAGGCAACTGCAATTAGATTACACTAGCAGACTGATGTTTCACAGTCAAAAAAGTTTTTTTTTTAAAATTTACACTACTGTTACACCAGATATCAGTGGTGGCACTGGGCAACTGGTCACAGTATACGCTGTGAGTCTGGCACACATGCTGGCAGGCAGGCAACTGCAATTAGATTACACTAGCAGACTGTTGTTTCACAGTCAAAAAAGTTTCTTTTTAAATTTACACTACTGTTACACCAGATATAAGTGGTGGCCCTTGGCAAGTGGGCCTGGCACACACGCTGGCAGGCAGGCAACTGCAATTAGTTTACACTAGCAGACTGATGTTTCACAGTCAAAAAAGTTTTTTTTTTTAAATTTACACTACTGTTACACCAGAAATGAGTGGTGGCACTGGGCAAGTGGGCACAGTATACGCTGTGAGCCTGGCACACATGCTGGCAGGCAGGCAACTGCAATTAGATTACACTAGCAGACTGATGTTTCACAGTCAAAAAGGTTGGGATTTTTAAAATTATTTACACTACTGTTACACCAGATATGAGTGGTGGCACTGGGCAAGTGGGCCTGGCACACACGCTGGCAGGCAGACAACTGCAATTAGATTACACTAGCAGACTGATGTTTCACACTAAAAAAAAGTTTTGTTTTTTTTAAATTTACACTACTGTTACACCAAATATGAGTGGTGGCACTGGGCAAGTGGGCACAGTATACGCTGTGAGCCTGGCACACACGCTGGCAGGCAGGCAACTGCAATTAGATTACACTAGCAGACTTTTGTTTCACAGTCAAAAAAGTTTTTTTTTTTAAATTTACACTACTGTTACACCAGATATGAGTGGTGGCACTGGGCAAGTGGGCACAGTATACGCTGTGAGCCTGGCACACACGCTGGCAGGCAGGCAACTGCAATTAGATTACACTAGCAGACTGATGTTTCACAGTCGAAAAAGTTTTTTTTTTAAATTTACACTACTGTTACACCAGATATGAGTGCTGGCACTGGGCAAGTGGGCACATTATACGCTGTAAGCCTGGCACACACGCTGGCAGGCAGGCAACTGCAATTAGATTACACTAGCAGACTGTTGTTTCACAGTCAAAAAAGTTTTTTTTTTAAATTTACACTACTGTTACATCAGATATGAGTTGTGGCACTGGGCAAGTGGGCGTGGCAAACACGCTGGCAGGCAGTCAATTGCAATTAGATTACACTAGCAGACTGATGTTTCACAGTCAAAAAGTTTTTTTTTTAAATTTACACTACTGTTACACCAGATATGAGTGGTGGCACTGGGCAAGTGGGCACAGTATACACTGTGAGCTTGGCACACACCTTGGCAGGCAGGCAACTGCAATTAGATTACACTTGCAGACTGTTGTTTCACAGTCAAAAAAGTTTTTTTTTTTTAATTTACACTACTGTTACACCAGATATGAGTGGTGGCCCTTGGCAAGTGGGCCTGGCACACACTCTGGCAGGCAGGCAACCGCAATTAGATTACACTAGCAGACTGATGTTTCACAGTCAAAAAAGTTTTTTTTTAAATTTACACTACTGTTACACCAAATATGAGTGGTGGCACTGGGCAAGTGGGCACAGTATACGCTGTGAGCCTGGCACACACGCTGGCAGGCAGGCAACTGCAATTAGATTACACTAGCAGACTTTTGTTTCACAGTCAAAAAAGTTTTTTTTTTTTTTAAATTTACACTACTGTTACACCAGATATGAGTGGTGGCACTGGGCAAGTGGGCACAGTATACGCTGTGAGCCTGGCACACACGCTGGCAGGCAACTGCAATTAGATTACACTAGCAGACTGATGTTTCACAGTCAAAAAAGTTTTTTTTTAAATTTACACTACTGTTACACCAATTATGAGTGGTGGCACTGGGCAAGTGGGCACAGTATACACTGTGAGCCTGGCACACACGCTGGCAGGCAGGCAACTGCAATTAGATTACACTAGCAGACTGATGTTTCACAGTCAAAAAAGTTTTGTTATTTTTAAATTTACACTACTGTTACACCAGATATGAGTGCTGGCACTGGGCAAGTGGGCCTGGCACACACGCTGGCAGGCAAGCAACTGCAATTAGATTACACTAGCAGACTGATGTTTTACAGTCAAAAAAGTTTTTTTTTTTTAAATTTACACTACTGTTACACCAGATATGAGTGCTGGCACTGTGCAAGTGGGCACAGTATACGCTGTGAGCCTGGCACACACGCTGGCAGGCAGGCAACTGCAATTAGATTACACTAGCAGACTGATGTTTCACAGTCAAAAAGTTTGGGATTTTTAAAATTATTTACACTACTGTTACACCAGATATGAGTGGTGGCACTGGGCAAGTGGGCCTGGCACACACGCTGGCAGGCAGGCAACTGCAATTAGATAACACTAGCAGACTGATGTTTCACAGTAAAAAAAGTTTTTTTTTTTAAATTTACACTACTGTTACACCAGATATGAGTGGTGGCCCTTGGCAAGTGGGCCTGGCACACACTCTGGCAGGCAGGCAACCGCAATTAGATTACACTAGCAGACTGATGTTTCACAGTCAAAAAAGTTTTTTTTTAAATTTACACTACTGTTACACCAAATATGAGTGGTGGCACTGGGCAAGTGGGCACAGTATACGCTGTGAGCCTGGCACACACGCTGGCAGGCAGGCAACTGCAATTAGATTACACTAGCAGACTTTTGTTTCACAGTCAAAAAAGTTTTTTTTTTTTTAAATTTACACTACTGTTACACCAGATATGAGTGGTGGCACTGGGCAAGTGGGCACAGTATACGCTGTGAGCCTGGCACACACGCTGGCAGGCAACTGCAATTAGATTACACTAGCAGACTGATGTTTCACAGTAAAAAAAGTTTTTTTTTTTAAATTTACACTACTGTTACACCAGATATGAGTGGTGGCCCTTGGCAAGTGGGCCTGGCACACACTCTGGCAGGCAGGCAACCCCAATTAGATTACACTAGCAGACTGATGTTTCACAGTCAAAAAAGTTTTTTTTTAAATTTACACTACTGTTACACCAATTATGAGTGGTGGCACTGGGCAAGTGGGCACAGTATACACTGTGAGCCTGGCACACACGCTGGCAGGCAGGCAACTGCAATTAGATTACACTAGCAGACTGATGTTTCACAGTCAAAAAAGTTTTGTTTTTTTTAAATTTACACTACTGTTACACCAGATATGAGTGCTGGCACTGGGCAAGTGGGCCTGGCACACACGCTGGCAGGCAAGCAACTGCAATTAGATTACACTAGCAGACTGATGTTTTACAGTCAAAAAAGTTTTTTTTTTTTAAATTTACACTACTGTTACACCAGATATGAGTGCTGGCACTGTGCAAGTGGGTACAGTATACGCTGTGAGCCTGGCACACATCCTGGCAGGCAGGCAACTGCAATTAGATTACACTAGCAGACTGATGTTTCACAGTCAAAAAAGTTTTTTTTTTAAAATGTACACTACTGTTACACCAGTTATGAGTGGTGGCACTGGCCAAGTGGGCACAGTATATTCTGTGAGCCTGGCACACACGCTGGCAGGCAGGCAACTGCAATTAGATTACACTAGCAGACTGATGTTTCACAGTCAAAAAAGTTATTTTTTTTTTAAATTTACACTACTGTTACACCAGATATGAGTGGTGGCACTGGGCAAGTGGGCCTGGCACACACGCTGGCAGGCAAGCAACTGCAATTAGATTACACTAGCAGACTGATGTTTTACAGTCAAAAAAGTTTTTTTTTTTTTAAATTTACACTACTGTTACACCAGATATGAGTGCTGGCACTGTGCAAGCGGGCACAGTATACGCTGTGAGCCTGGCACACATGCTGGCAGGCAGGCAACTGCAATTAGATTACACTAGCAGACTGATGTTTCACAGTCAAAAAAGTTTTTTTTTTTTTTTTAAATTACACTACTGTTACACCAGATATGAGTGGTGGCACTGGCCAAGTGGGCACAGTATATTCTGTGAGCCTGGCACACATGCTGGCAGGCAACTGCAATTAGATTACACTAGCAGACTGATGTTTCACAGTCAAAAAAGTTTTTTTTTTAAATTTACACTACTGTTACACCAGATATCAGTGGTGGCACTGGGCAACTGGTCACAGTATACGCTGTGAGTCTGGCACACATGCTGGCAGGCAGGCAACTGCAATTAGATTACACTAGCAGACTGTTGTTTCACAGTAAAAAAAGTTTTTTTTTTAAATTTACACTACTGTTACACCAGATATGAGTGGTGGCCCTTGGCAAGTGGGCCTGGCACACACGCTGGCAGGCAGGCAACTGCAATTAGTTTACACTAGCAGACTGATGTTTCACAGTCAAAAAAGTTTTTTTTTTTAAATTTACACTACTGTTACACCAGATATGAGTGGTGGCACTGGGCAAGTGGGCACAGTATACGCTGTGAGCCTGGCACACATGCTGGCAGGCAGGCAACTGCAATTAGATTACACTAGCAGACTGATGTTTCACAGTCAAAAAGGTTGGGATTTTTAAAATTATTTACACTACTGTTACACCAGATATGAGTGGTGGCACTGGGCAAGTGGGCCTGGCACACACGCTGGCAGGCAGACAACTGCAATTAGATTACACTAGCAGACTGATGTTTCACAGTAAAAAAAAGTTGTTTTTTTTAAATTTACACTACTGTTACACCAGATATGAGTGGTGGCACTGGGCAAGTGGGCACAGTATACGCTGTGAGCCTGGCACACACGCTGGCAGGCAGGCAACTGCAATTAGATTACACTAGCAGACTGATGTTTAACAGTCAAAAAGTTTGGGATTTTTAAAATTATTTACACTACTGTTACACCAGATATGAGTGGTGGCACTGGGCAAGTGGGCCTGGCACACACGCTGGCAGGCAGGCAACTGCAATAAGATTACACTAGCAGACTGATGTTTCACATTAAAAAAAGTGTTGTTTTTTTTAAATTTACACTACTGTTACACCAGATATGAGTGGTGGCACTGGGCAAGTGGGCACAGTATATGCTGTAAGCCTGGCACAGACACTTGCAGGCAGGCAACTGCAATTAGATTACACTAGCAGACTGATGTTTCACAGTCAAAAAAGTTTTTGTTTTTATAATTTACACTACTGTTACACCAGATATCAGTGGTGGCACTGGGCAAGTGGGCACAGTATACGCTGTGAGCCTGGCACACACGCTGGCAGGCAGGCAACTGCAATAAAATTACACTAGCAGACTGATGTTTCACAGTCAAAAAGTTTGGGATTTTTAAAATTATTTACACTACTGTTACACCAGATATGAGTGGTGGCACTGGGCAAGTGGGCCTGGCACACACGCTGGCAGGCAGGCAACTGCAATTAGATTACACTAGCAGACTGATGTTTTACAGTCAAAAAAGTTTTTTGTTTTTTTTAAATTTACACTACTGTTACACCAGATAAGAGTGGTGGCACTGGGCAAGTGGGCCTGGCACACACGCTGGCAGGCAAGCAACTGCAATTAGATTACACTAGCAGACTGATGTTTTACAGTCAAAAAAGTTTTTTTTTTTTAAATTTACACTACTGTTACTCCAGATATGAGTGCTGGCACTGTGCAAGTGGGCACAGTATACGCTGTGAGCCTGGCACACATGCTGGCAGGCAGGCAACTGCAATTAGATTACACTAGCAGACTGATGTTTCACAGTCAAAAAAGTTTTTTTTTTTTAAATTACACTACTGTTACACCAGTTATGAGTGGTGGCACTGGCCAAGTGGGCACAGTATATTCTGTGAGCCTGGCACACATGCTGGCAGGCAGGCAACTGCAATTAGATTACACTAGCAGACTGATGTTTCACAGTCAAAAAAGTTTTTTTTTAAATTTACACTACTGTTACACCAATTATGAGTGTTGGCACTGGGCAAGTGGGCACAGTATACGCTGTGAGCCTGGCACACATGCTGGCAGGCAGGCAACTGCAATTAGATTACACTAGCAGACTGATGTTTCACAGTCAAAAAAGTTTTTTTTTTTTAAATTTACACTACTGTTACACCAGATATGAGTGGTGGCACTGGGCAAGTGGGCCTGGCACACACGCTGGCAGGCAATCAACTTCAATTAGATTACACTAGCAGACTGATGTTTTACAGTCAAAAAAAGTTTTTTTTTTTAAAATTTACACTACTGTTACACCAGATATGAGTGCTGGCACTGTGCAAGTGGGCACAGTATACGCTGTGAGCCTGGCACACATGCTGGCAGGCAGGCAACTGCAATTAGATTACACAAGCAGACTGATGTTTCACAGTCAAAAAAGTTTTTTTTTTAAAATTACACTACTGTTACACCAGATATGAGTGGTGGCACTGGCCAAGTGGGCACAGTATATTCTGTGAGCCTGGCACACATGCTGGCAGGCAACTGCAATTAGATTACACTAGCAGACTGATGTTTCACAGTCAAAAAAGTTTTTTTTTAAATTTACACTACTGTTACACCAGATATCAGTGGTGGCACTGGGCAACTGGTCACAGTATACGCTGTGAGTCTGGCACACATGCTGGCAGGCAGGCAACTGCAATTAGATTACACTAGCAGACTGTTGTTTCACAGTCAAAAAAGTTTTTTTTTTTTAATTTACACTACTGTTACACCAGATATGAGTGGTGGCCCTTGGCAAGTGGGCCTGGCACACACGCTGGCAGGCAGGCAACTGCAATTAGTTTACACTAGCAGACTGATGTTTCACAACAAAAAAGTTTTTTTTTAAATTTACACTACTGTTACACCAGATATGAGTGGTGGCACTGGGCAAGTGGGCACAGTATACGCTGTGAGCCTGGCACACATGCTGGCAGGCAGGCAACTGCAATTAGATTACACTAGCAGACTGATGTTTCACAGTCAAAAAGGTTGGGATTTTTAAAATTATTTACACTACTGTTACACCAGATATGAGTGGTGGCACTGGGCAAGTGGGCCTGGCACACACGCTGGCAGGCAGACAACTGCAATTAGATTACACTAGCAGACTGATGTTTCACAGTAAAAAATTTTTTATTTTTTTTTAATTTACACTACTGTTACACCAGATATGAGTGGTGGCACTGGGCAAGTGGGCACAGTATACGCTGTGAGCCTGGCACACACGCTGGCAGGCAGGCAACTGCAATTAGATTACACTAGCAGACTGATGTTTAACAGTCAAAAAGTTTGGGATTTTTAAAATTATTTACACTACTGTTACACCAGATATGAGTGGTGGCACTGGGCAAGTGGGCCTGGCACACACGCTGGCAGGCAGGCAACTGCAATTAGATTACACTAGCAGACTGATGTTTCACAGTAAAAAAAAGTTTTTGTTTTTTTTTAAATTTACACTACTGTTACACCAGATATGAGTGGTGGCACTGGGCAAGTGGGCACAGTATACGCTGTGAGCCTGGCACACACGCTGGCAGGCAACTGCAATTAGATTACACTAGCAGACTTTTGTTTCACAGTCAAAAAAGTTTTTTTTTTTTTTTAAATTTACACTACTGTTACACCAGATATGAGTGGTGGCACTGGGCAAGTGGGCCTGGCACACACGCTGGCAGGCAACTGCAATTAGATTACACTAGCAGACTGATGTTTTACAGTCAAAAAAGTTTTTTTTTTTTATATTTACACTACTGTTACACCAGATATGAGTGGTGGCACTGGGCAAGTTGACCTGGCACACACGCTGGCAGGCAGGCAACTGCAATAAGATTACACTAGCAGACTGATGTTTCACAGTGAAAAAAGTGTTTTTTTTTTTTAAATTTACACTACTGTTACACCAGATATGAGTGGTGGCACTGGGCAAGTGGGCACAGTATATGCTGTAAGCCTGGCACAGACACTTGCAGGCAGGCAACTGCAATTAGATTACACTAGCAGACTGATGTTTCACAGTCAAAAAAGTTTTTGTTTTTATAATTTACACTACTGTTACACCAGATATGAGTGGTGGCACTGGGCAAGTGGGCACAGTATATGCTGTGAGCCTGGCACACATGCTAGCAAGCTGTGAGCCTGGCACACATGCTAGCAGGCAGGCAACTGAAATAAGATTACACTAGCAGACTGATGTTTCACAGTCAAAAAAGTTTTTTTTTTTTAAAAAATTACACTACTGTTACACCAGATATGAATGGTGGCACTGGGCAAGTGGGCACAGTATACGCTGTGAGCCTGTCACACATGCTGGCAGGCAGGCAACTGCAATTAGATTACACTAGCAGACTGATGTTTCACAGTCAAAAAAAGTTTTTTTTTTTTAATTTACACTACTGTTACACCAGATATGAGTGGTGGCACTGGGCAAGTGGGCCTGGCACACACGCTGGCATGGAGGCAACTGCAATTAGATTACACTAGCAGACTGATGTTTCACAGTCAAAAAAGTTTTTTTTTTTAAATTTACACTACTGTTACACCAGATATGAGTGGTGGCACTGGGCAAGTTGACCTGGCACACACGCTGGCAGGCAGGCAACTGCAATAAGATTACACTAGCAGACTGATGTTTCACATTAAAAAAAGTGTTTTTTTTTTTTAAATTTACACTACTGTTACACCAGATATGAGTGGTGGCACTGGGCAAGTGGGCACAGTATATGCTGTAAGCCTGGCACAGACACTTGCAGGCAGGGAACTGCAATTAGATTACACTAGCAGACTGATGTTTCACAGTCAAAAAAGTTTTTGTTTTTATAATTTACACTACTGTTACACCAGATATGAGTGGTGGCACTGGGCAAGTGGGCACAGTATATGCTGTGAGCCTGGCACACATGCTAGCAAGCTGTGAGCCTGGCACACATGCTAGCAGGCAGGCAACTGAAATAAGATTACACTAGCAGACTGATGTTTCACAGTCAAAAAAGTTTTTTTTTTTTAAAAATTACACTACTGTTACACCAGATATGAATGGTGGCACTGGGCAAGTGGGCACAGTATACGCTGTGAGCCTGTCACACATGCTGGCAGGCAGGCAACTGCAATTAGATTACACTAGCAGACTGATGTTTCACAGTCAAAAAAAGTTTTTTTTTTTTAATTTACACTACTGTTACACCAGATATGAGTGGTGGCACTGGGCAAGTGGGCCTGGCACACACGCTGGCATGGAGGCAACTGCAATTAGATTACACTAGCAGACTGATGTTTCACAGTCAAAAAAGTTTTTTTTTTAAATTTACACTACTGTTACACCAGATATGAGTGGTGGCACTGGGGAAGTGGGCCTGGCACACAGGCTGGCAGGCAGGCAACTGCAATTAGATTACACTAGAAGACTGATGTTTCACAGTCAAAAAAGTTTTTTTTTTTTAAATTTACACTACTGTTACATCAGATATGAGTGGTGGCACTGGGCAAGTGGGCACAGTATACGCTGTGAGCCTGGCACACACATTGGCAGGCAGGCAACTGCAATTAGATTACACTAGCAGACTGATGTTTCACAGTCAAATTTTTTTTTAATTTTTTAAATGTACACTACTGTTACACCAGATATGAGTGGTAGCACTGGGCATGTGGGCACAGTATATGCTGTGAGCCTGGCACACACGCTGGGAGGCAGGCAACTGCAATTAGATTACACTAGCAGACTGATGTTTCACAGTCAAAAAAGTTGGGTTTTTTAAAATTATTTACACTACTGTTACACCAGATATGAGTGGTGGCACTGGGCAAGTGGGCCTGGCACACACGCTGGCAGGCAGGCAACTGCAATTAGATTACACTAGCAGACTGATGTTTCACAGTCAAAAAAAGTTTTTTTTTTTTAATTTACACTACTGTTACACCAGATATGAGTGGTGGCACTGGGCAAGTGGGCACAGTATACGCTGTGAGCCTGGCACACATGCTGGCAGGCAGGCAACTGCAATTAGATTACACTAGCAGAATGTTGTTTCACAGTCAAATTTTTTTTTTTTTAATTTACACTACTGTTACACCAGATATGAGTGGTGGCACTGGGCAAGTGGGCCTGGCACACATGCTGGCAGGCAGGCAACTGCAATTAGATTACACAAGCAGACTGATGTTTCACAGTCAAAAAAGTTTTTTTTTAAAATTTACACTACTGTTACACCAGATATGAGTGGTGGCACTGGGCAAGTGGGCACAGTATACGCTGTGAGCCTGGCACACACGCTGGCAGGCAGGCAACTGCAATTAGATTACACTAGCAGACTGATGTTTCACAATCAAAAAGTTTGGCATTTTTAAAATTATTTACACTACTGTTACACCAGATATGAGTGGTGGCACTGGGCAAGTGGGCCTGGCACACACGCTGGCAGGCAGGCAACTGCAATTAGATTACACTAGTAGACTGATGTTTCACAGTAAAAAAAAGTTTTTTTTTTTAAATTTACACTACTGTTACACCAGATATGAGTGGTGGCACTGGGCAAGTGGGCACAGTATACGCTGTGAGCCTGGAACACACGCTGGCAGGCAGGCAACTGCAATTAGATTACACTAGCAGACTTTTGTTTCACAGTCAAAAAAGTTTTTTTTTTTTAAATTTACACTACTGTTACACCAGATATGAGTGGTGGCACTGGGCAAGTGGGCACAGTATATGCTGTAAGCCTGGCACAGACACTTGCAGGCAGGCAACTGCAATTAGATTACACTAGCAGACTGATGTTTCACAGTCAAAAAAGTTTTTGTTTTTATAATTTACACTACTGTTACACCAGATATGAGTGGTGGCACTGGGCAAGTGGGCACAGTATATGCTGTGAGCCTGGCACACATGCTAGCAAGCTGTGAGCCTGGCACACATGCTAGCAGGCAGGCAACTGAAATAAGATTACACTAGCAGACTGATGTTTCACAGTCAAAAAAGTTTTTTTTTTTTTAAAATTACACTACTGTTACACCAGATATGAATGGAGGCACTGGGCAAGTGGGCACAGTATACGCTGTGAGCCTGTCACACATGCTGGCAGGCAGGCAACTGCAATTAGATTACACTAGCAGACTGATGTTTCACAGTCAAAAAAAGTTTTTTTTTTTTAATTTACACTACTGTTACACCAGATATGAGTGGTGGCACTGGGCAAGTGGGCCTGGCACACACGCTGGCATGGAGGCAACTGCAATTAGATTACACTAGCAGACTGATGTTTCACAGTCAAAAAAGTTTTTTTTTAAAATTTACACTACTGTTACACCAGATATGAGTGGTGGCACTGGGGAAGTGGGCCTGGCACACAGGCTGGCAGGCAGGCAACTGCAATTAGATTACACTAGAAGACTGATGTTTCACAGTCAAAAAAGTTTTTTTTTTTTAAATTTACACTACTGTTACATCAGATATGAGTGGTGGCACTGGGCAAGTGGGCACAGTATACGCTGTGAGCCTGGCACACACATTGGCAGGCAGGCAACTGCAATTAGATTACACTAGCAGACTGATGTTTCACAGTCAAATTTTTTTTTAATTTTTTAAATGTACACTACTGTTACACCAGTTATGAGTGGTAGCACTGGGCATGTGGGCACAGTATATGCTGTGAGCCTGGCACACACGCTGGGAGGCAGGCAACTGCAATTAGATTACACTAGCAGACTGATGTTTCACAGTCAAAAAAGTTGGGTTTTTTAAAATTATTTACACTACTGTTACACCAGATATGAGTGGTGGCACTGGGCAAGTGGGCCTGGCACACACGCTGGCAGGCAGGCAACTGCAATTAGATTACACTAGCAGACTGATGTTTCACAGTCAAAAAAAGTTTTTTTTTTTTAATTTACACTACTGTTACACCAGATATGAGTGGTGGCACTGGGCAAGTGGGCACAGTATACGCTGTGAGCCTGGCACACATGCTGGCAGGCAGGCAACTGCAATTAGATTACACTAGCAGAATGTTGTTTCACAGTCAAATTTTTTTTTTTTTAATTTACACTACTGTTACACCAGATATGAGTGGTGGCACTGGGCAAGTGGGCCTGGCACACATGCTGGCAGGCAGGCAACTGCAATTAGATTACACAAGCAGACTGATGTTTCACAGTCAAAAAAGTATTTTTTTTTAAAATTTACACTACTGTTACACCAGATATGAGTGGTGGCACTGGGCAAGTGGGCACAGTATACGCTGTGAGCCTGGCACACACGCTGGCAGGCAGGCAACTGCAATTAGATTACACTAGCAGACTGATGTTTCACAATCAAAAAGTTTGGCATTTTTAAAATTATTTACACTACTGTTACACCAGATATGAGTGGTGGCACTGGGCAAGTGGGCCTGGCACACACGCTGGCAGGCAGGCAACTGCAATTAGATTACACTAGTAGACTGATGTTTCACAGTAAAAAAAAGTTTTTTTTTTTAAATTTACACTACTGTTACACCAGATATGAGTGGTGGCACTGGGCAAGTGGGCACAGTATACGCTGTGAGCCTGGAACACACGCTGGCAGGCAGGCAACTGCAATTAGATTACACTAGCAGACTTTTGTTTCACAGTCAAAAAAGTTTTTTTTTTTTAAATTTACACTACTGTTACACCAGATATGAGTGGTGGCACTGGGAAAGTGGGCCTGGCACACACGCTGGCAGGCAGGCAACTGCAATTAGATTACACTAGCAGACTGATGTTTTACAGTCAAAAAAGTTTTTTTTTTTTTAAATTTACACTACTGTTACACCAGATATGAGTGGTGGCACTGGGCAAGTTGGCCTGGCACACATGCTGGCAGGCAGGCAACTGCAATAAGATTACACTAGCAGACTGATGTTTCACATTAAAAAAGTGTTTTTTTTTTAAATTTACACTACTGTTACACCAGATATGAGTGGTGGCACTGGGCAAGTGGGCACAGTATATGCTGTGAGCCTGGCACAGACACTTGCAGGCAGGCAACTGCAATAAGATTACACTAGCAGACTGATGTTTCACAGTCAAAAAAGTTTTTGTTTTTATAATTTACACTACTGTTACACCAGATATGAGTGGTGGCACTGGGCAAGTGGGCACAGTATATGCTGTGAGCCTGGCACACATGCTAGCAAGCTGTGAGCCTGGCACACATGCTAGCATGCAGGCAACTGAAAAAAGATTACACTAGCAGACTGATTTTTCACAGTCAAAAAAGTTTTTTTTTTTTTTAAATTACACTACTGTTACACCAGATATGAATGGTGGCACTGGCCAAGTGGGCACAGTATACGCTGTGAGCCTGTCACACATGCTGGCAGGCAACTGCAATTAGATTACACTAGCAGACTGATGTATCACAGTCAAAGTTTTTTTTTTTAAATTACACTACTGTTACACCAGATATGAGTGGTGGCACTGGGCAAGTGGGCACAGTATAAGCTGTGAGCCTGGCACACATGCTGGCAGGCAGGCAACTGCAATTAGATTATACTAGCAGACTGATGTTTCACAGTCAAAAAAGTTTTTTTTTTTTATAAATTTACACTACTTTAACACCAGATATGAGTGGTGGCACTGGGCAAGTGGGCCTGGCACACACACTGGCAGGGAGGCAACTGCAATTAGATTACACTAGCAGACTGATGTTTCACAGTCAAAAAAGTTTTTTTTTTAAATTTACACTACTGTTACACCAGATATGAGTGGTGGCACTGGACAAGTGGGCCTGGCACACACGCTGGCAGGCAGGCAACTGCAATTAGATTACACTAGCAGACTGATGTTTCACAGTCAAAAAAGTTTTTTTTTTTAAATTTACACTACTGTTACATCAGATATGAGTGGTGGCACTGGGCAAGTGGGCACAGTATACGCTGTGAGCCTGGCAGACACATTGGCAGGCAGGCAACTGCAATTAGATTACACTAGCAGACTGATGTTTCACAGTCAAAAAAGTTTTTTTTTTTTTTTAAATGTACACTACTGTTACACCAGATATGAGTGGTGGCACTGGGCAAGTGGGCACAGTATATGCTGTGAGCCTGGCACACACGCTGGCAGGCAGGCAACTGCAATTAGATTACACTAGCAGACTGATGTTTCACAGTCAAAAAAGTTGGGTTTTTTAAAATTATTTACACTACTGTTACACCAGATATGAGTGGTGGCACTGGGCAAGTGGGCCTGGCACACACGCTGGCAGGCAGGCAACTGCAATTAGATTACACTAGCAGACTGATGTTTCACAGTCAAAAAGGTTGGGATTTTTAAAATTATTTACACTACTGTTACACCAGATATGAGTGGTGGCACTGGGCAAGTGGGCCTGGCACACACGCTGGCAGGCAGACAACTGCAATTAGATTACACTAGCAGACTGATGTTTCACAGTAAAAAAAATTTTTTTTTTTTTTTAATTTACACTACTGTTACACCAGATATGAGTGGTGGCACTGGGCAAGTGGGCACAGTATACGCTGTGAGCCTGGCACACACGCTGGCAGGCAGGCAACTGCAATTAGATTACACTAGCAGACTGATGTTTAACAGTCAAAAAGTTTGGGATTTTTAAAATTATTTACACTACTGTTACACCAGATATGAGTGGTGGCACTGGGCAAGTGGGCCTGGCACACACGCTGGCAGGCAGGCAACTGCAATTAGATTACACTAGCAGACTGATGTTTCACAGTAAAAAAAAGTTTTTTTTTTTTTTTAAATTTACACTACTGTTACACCAGATATGAGTGGTGGCACTGGGCAAGTGGGCACAGTATACGCTGTGAGCCTGGCACACACGCTGGCAGGCAACTGCAATTAGATTACACTAGCAGACTTTTGTTTCACAGTCAAAAAAGTTTTTTTTTTTTTTTTAAATTTACACTACTGTTACACCAGATATGAGTGGTGGCACTGGGCAAGTGGGCCTGGCACACACGCTGGCAGGCAACTGCAATTAGATTACACTAGCAGACTGATGTTTTACAGTCAAAAAAGTTTTTTTTTTTTTATATTTACACTACTGTTACACCAGATATGAGTGGTGGCACTGGGCAAGTTGACCTGGCACACACGCTGGCAGGCAGGCAACTGCAATAAGATTACACAAGCAGACTGATGTTTCACAGTCAAAAAAGTGTTGTTTTTTTTTAAATTTACACTACTGTTACACCAGATATGAGTGGTGGCACTGGGCAAGTGGGCACAGTATATGCTGTAAGCCTGGCACAGACACTTGCAGGCAGGCAACTGCAATTAGATTACACTAGCAGACTGATGTTTCACAGTCAAAAAAGTTTTTGTTTTTATAATTTACACTACTGTTACACCAGATATGAGTGGTGGCACTGGGCAAGTGGGCACAGTATATGCTGTGAGCCTGGCACACATGCTAGCAAGCTGTGAGCCTGGCACACATGCTAGCAGGCAGGCAACTGAAATAAGATTACACTAGCAGACTGATGTTTCACAGTCAAAAAAGTTTTTTTTTTTTAAAAATTGCACTACTGTTACACCAGATATGAATGGTGGCACTGGGCAAGTGGGCACAGTATACGCTGTGAGCCTGTCACACATGCTGGCAGGCAGGCAACTGCAATTAGATTACACTAGCAGACTGATGTTTCACAGTCAAAAAAAGTTTTTTTTTTTTAATTTACACTACTGTTACACCAGATATGAGTGGTGGCACTGGGCAAGTGGGCCTGGCACACACGCTGGCATGGAGGCAACTGCAATTAGATTACACTAGCAGACTGATGTTTCACAGTCAAAAAAGTTTTTTTTTAAAATTTACACTACTGTTACACCAGATATGAGTGGTGGCACTGGGGAAGTGGGCCTGGCACACAGGCTGGCAGGCAGGCAACTGCAATTAGATTACACTAGAAGAATGATGTTTCACAGTCAAAAAAGTTTTTTTTTTTTTAATTTACACTACTGTTACATCAGATATGAGTGGTGGCACTGGGCAAGTGGGCACAGTATACGCTGTGAGCCTGGCACACACATTGGCAGGCAGGCAACTGCAATTAGATTACACTAGCAGACTGATGTTTCACAGTCAAATTTTTTTTTAATTTTTTAAATGTACACTACTGTTACACCAGATATGAGTGGTAGCACTGGGCATGTGGGCACAGTATATGCTGTGAGCCTGGCACACACGCTGGCAGGCAGGCAACTGCAATTAGATTACACTAGCAGACTGATGTTTCACAGTCAAAAAAGTTGGGTTTTTTAAAATTATTTACACTACTGTTACACCAGATATGAGTGGTGGCACTGGGCAAGTGGGCCTGGCACACACGCTGGCAGGCAGGCAACTGCAATTAGATTACACTAGCAGACTGATGTTTCACAGTCAAAAAAAGTTTTTTTTTTTTAATTTACACTACTGTTACACCAGATATGAGTGGTGGCACTGGGCAAGTGGGCACAGTATACGCTGTGAGCCTGGCACACATGCTGGCAGGCAGGCAACTGCAATTAGATTACACTAGCAGACTGTTGTTTCACAGTCAAATTTTTTTTTTTTTAATTTACACTACTGTTACACCAGATATGAGTGGTGGCACTGGGCAAGTGGGCCTGGCACACATGCTGGCAGGCAGGCAACTGCAATTAGATTACACAAGCAGACTGATGTTTCACAGTCAAAAAAGTTTTTTTTTTAAATTTACACTACTGTTACACCAGATATGAGTGGTGGCACTGGGCAAGTGGGCACAGTATACGCTGTGAGCCTGGCACACACGCTGGCAGGCAGGCAACTGCAATTAGATTACACTAGCAGACTGATGTTTCACAATCAAAAAGTTTGGCATTTTTAAAATTATTTACACTACTGTTACACCAGATATGAGTGGTGGCACTGGGCAAGTGGGCCTGGCACACACGCTGGCAGGCAGGCAACTGCAATTAGATTACACTAGTAGACTGATGTTTCACAGTAAAAAAAAGTTTTTTTTTTTAAATTTACACTACTGTTACACCAGATATGAGTGGTGGCACTGGGCAAGTGGGCACAGTATACGCTGTGAGCCTGGAACACACGCTGGCAGGCAGGCAGGCAACTGCAATTAGATTACACTAGCAGACTTTTGTTTCACAGTCAAAAAAGTTTTTTTTTTTTTAAATTTACACTACTGTTACACCAGATATGAGTGGTGGCACTGGGAAAGTGGGCCTGGCACACACGCTGGCAGGCAGGCAACTGCAATTAGATTACACTAGCAGACTGATGTTTTACAGTCAAAAAAGTTTTTTTTTTTTAAATTTACACTACTGTTACACCAGATATGAGTGGTGGCACTGGGCAAGTGGGCCTGGCACACACGCTGGCAGGCAGGCAACTGCAATAAGATTACACTAGCAGACTGATGTTTCACATTAAAAAAGTGTTTGTTTTTTTTAAATTTACACTACTGTTACACCAGATATGAGTGGTGGCACTGGGCAAGTGGGCACAGTATATGCTGTGAGCCTGGCACAGACACTTGCAGGCAGGCAACTGCAATAAGATTACACTAGCAGACTGATGTTTCACAGTCAAAAAAGTTTTTGTTTTTATAATTTACACTACTGTTACACCAGATATGAGTGGTGGCACTGGGCAAGTGGGCACAGTATATGCTGTGAGCCTGGCACACATGCTAGCAAGCTGTGAGCCTGGCACACATGCTAGCATGCAGGCAACTGAAAAAAGATTACACTAGCAGACTGATTTTTCACAGTCAAAAAAGTTTTTTTTTTTTTTTAAAATTACACTACTGTTACACCAGATATGAATGGTGGCACTGGCCAAGTGGGCACAGTATACGCTGTGAGCCTGTCACACATGCTGGCAGGCAACTGCAATTAGATTACACTAGCAGACTGATGTATCACAGTCAAAGTTTTTTTTTTAAATTACACTACTGTTACACCAGATATGAGTGGTGGCACTGGGAAAGTGGGCACAGTATAAGCTGTGAGCCTGGCACACATGCTGGCAGGCAGGCAACTGCAATTAGATTATACTAGCAGACTGATGTTTCACAGTCAAAAAAGTTTGTTTTTTTTTTATAAATTTACACTACTTTAACACCAGATATGAGTGGTGGCACTGGGCAAGTGGGCCTGGCACACACACTGGCAGGGAGGCAACTGCAATTAGATTACACTAGCAGACTGATGTTTCACAGTCAAAAAAGTTTTTTTTTTAAATTTACACTACTGTTACACCAGATATGAGTGGTGGCACTGGGCAAGTGGGCCTGGCACACACGCTGGCAGGCAGGCAACTGCAATTAGATTACACTAGCAGACTGATGTTTCACAGTCAAAAAAGTTTTTTTTTTTAAATTTACACTACTGTTACATCAGATATGAGTGGTGGCACTGGGCAAGTGGGCACAGTATACGCTGTGAGCCTGGCACACACATTGGCAGGCAGGCAACTGCAATTCGATTACACTAGCAGACTGATGTTTCACAGTCAAAAAAGTTTTTTTTTTTTTTTTAAATGTACACTACTGTTACACCAGATATGAGTGGTGGCACTGGGCAAGTGGGCACAGTATATGCTGTGAGCCTGGCACACACGCTGGCAGGCAGGCAACTGCAATTAGATTACACTAGCAGACTGATGTTTCACAGTCAAAAAAGTTGGGTTTTTTAAAATTATTTACACTACTGTTACACCAGATATGAGTGGTGGCACTGGGCAAGTGGGCCTGGCACACACGCTGGCAGGCAGGCAACTGCAATTAGATTACACTAGCAGACTGATGTTTCACAGTCAAAAAAAGTTTATTTTTTTTAAATTTACACTACTGTTACACCAGATATGAGTGGTGGCACTGGGCAAGTGGGCACAGTATACGCTGTGAGCCTGGCACACACGCTGGCAGGCAGGCAACTGCAATTAGATTACACTAGCAGACTGTTGTTTCACAGTCAAATTTTTTTTTTTTTTTTAATTTACACTACTGTTACACCAGATATGAGTGGTGGCACTGGGCAAGTGGGCACAGTATATGCTTTGAGCCTGGCACACACGCTGACAGGCAGGCAACTGCAATTAGATTACACTAGCAAACTGATGTTTCACAGTCAAAAAAGTTTTTTTTATAATTTACACTACTGTTACACCAGATATAAGTGGTGGCACTGGGCAAGTGGGAACAGTATACGCTGTGAGCCTGGCAAACACGCTGGCAGGCAGGCAACTGCAATTAGATTACACTAGCAGACTGATGTTTCTCAGTCAAAAAAGTTTTTTTTTTTTTTTTAATATACACTACTGTTACACCAGATATAAGTGGTGGCACTGGGCAAGTGGGCCTGGCACCCACGCTGGCAGGCAATTGCACTTAGATTACACTAGCAGACTGATGATTCACAGTCAAAAAAGTTTTTTTTTTTTTTATTTACACTACTGTTACACCAGATATGAGTGGTGGCACTGGGCAAGTGGACCTGGCACACACGTTGGCAGGCAGGCAACTGCAATTAGATTACACTAGCAGACTGATGTTTCACAGTCAAAAAAGTTTTTTTTTATAATTTACACTACTGTTACACCAGATATGAGTGGTGGCACTGGGCAAGTGGCTTGGCAGGCAGACAACTGCAATTAGATTACACAGGAAAAAAAAAAAACATACTGATGCTCTAGCCCTAAAAAGGGCTTTTTGGGGTGCTGTCCTTACAGCAGAAATCAGATGAGTCCTTCAGGACTGTAATGGACACTGAATACACTAGCCTAGCTATCAATTTCCCTATTAAATCAGCAGCAGCTACACTGTCCCTCCTCTCACTAAGAATGCGGCTTCCAAATGAATCTAAAATGGATGCTGTCCAGGAGGTAGGATGGTCTGGGAGGGAGTGTCTGCTGCTGATTGGCTGGAATATGTCTTCTGACTGTGAGGTAGAGGGTCAAAGTATTACTCAATGATGACGAATAGGGGGCGTATCGAGCATCGCATATGTTCGCCCGCAGCGGCGAACGCAAACATGCTATGTTCGCCGGGAACTATTCACAGACGAACTATTCGTAACATCACTACATATTAATTAAAAAGTCTGTAAAAAAAAAACGCCCGTCAAGTATTGCGCAATGAGCATCAGACTGTTGAGTAATAAGAGTCATCAATGTCCTGGATATTTATTTATTCCATTTCATTACTGTCCATGAATAAGCACATTTCTCTAAAGCTAGTCTTTTAGTTTTTCATCTGTTAATGTCCAAGAAATAGCTAGATTTATAACTGAACAAACAAAAATATCTTATAGAAAGTTATTTTTCTATTTATTTGTTATACAAAAAATCTGAAATTATTTTTTCACATAAATTAATGTGTATTTGTATTTCTGTAAATCATGATATGCCTATCTAATGTTTATTTCTTTTTTTAAATGATTATTAATGCTAGAATATGTAAATATATCTTTGCACATGCTTGTATACATAAATATGTGTTTTGTCAGAAATCTTTTACAAACATATTTACATGTCACTAAATTCCTTTTTTTGTTCTAAACAATGTTGTCTTTCATGACTCTTTATTTATTTATACCACTATATGTATATAGTGTAAATATATTATTTTTCTGAGCAATAATAATTGCAAATATAACATGTAATCAGGGTATCATATGTATTTATTTGCAATCAATGGATATTTTAAGAGCTGGGACAGTTTTCTCTCTGCACCTGTGTAACCCTTCCTGATTGCAGTCTAATTTTAAACACCACCCCCACAAAGGTGTTAAAAATGAAATTCAAGAGAAGGAAGAAAAACACTGAATATAACATGACGGTAAAGAGGCGATTTTAATTTCTAGACTATCCCTTTGAGCTATCAATTTAAGATTATATTGAATAAAACATCATTCGATTATTAAAATCATTGTCAGGAATATTACACAGTGTGGCCTAATGTCATCATCAATGTTTATCTGTAATACTTATTTTACATATACATACTTTTAAAGTATAATACACAATGTAACAAATGGCAGTTACAAGTTCTGATGAGTGATCAATGACTCAAGTATAGAGCAATTTGATTAGTTAGTGATAGTAGAATATGTATGTTTCAATCAGATTAGCTGATTTCATTAATCACGTGATTATGCATTTACCAATAAGAAGTTGTAAAAAACTTTGCTAGTTTGTGGGTTGTTTAGGAGTTTGAGTACTGCATTAAATTTTGTGCGAAAAGTGTAGCGTCAAATTTGGTGCAAAGTGGAGAGTGGGACTTGTATTACATGCGTTAAACATGGTGCAATTGCAAATAGAATTATCCAAAAAAGGAAGTTAGGTATATTATGTAATGTATTTATTTCATTTTTATCCCTATATCTACTATTGCACCAAATTTGAAGCAATACTTTGCGCCAAATTTGAAACAATAATATTGTTCCCTTGCTTTGTAATGAGAGACAAATATGTAAAATAATCCATAAGTAGGGTAACATCTCCCTACTTGATTTTTTTTAGTAATAAGATCTAAATAAAATCAACTTAAACGGACATGAAACACATATTTTGTCTTATGATTTAGAAAGAGTTTACAATTTTAATAAAGTTTCTAATTTACTTTTATTATCTAATATGCTTCATTGTCTTGCAGCATCGCACATAACCTTTCTGTGTTTTCAGACTCCCATTGATTTCTATGGCATTCACAGCCTCAAGGGTGGAGGTTTGAACGATAGGTATGCTGCATCGCAATAGACGCAAGCGTACCTGTTGAATGTTTGATAAATTTGCAAGAGGGTGAAATAGAGTCAAATGTGACGGCGGATGATCAGTATTCCACTCGAATAACACAAGCATCGATCTGCGTCGGATTGATATAACGGGAGCGTATATTACGTCACACATTTCAACATTTTACGATATTGACGCTTTGTTAACTGCGGCGGATCAACTTTGCATCTAATTTGAAGTGGAATTCCAGCATATTATAAGTTGAAGCATTGATAAATTGGCCCCATAGAATTCAAAGAGGGTGTACTTTCTTTTATATATATATATATATATTGTGACAGGGTCAGAGATCATTATTATGTTAGCAGGAGAATGGAGCTCTCTGTTTATCCAGAATGAAGACAGTTACATTTCAGGTGCTCTCAGCTGGTGCAATTAGCTAGCTAGCAAAAGGCTGCTTTGAGAGCAAAGCATTGTCTATGAGCCCTGGAGGAGGAATTGACGGAGGGGTAGGTGACCCCTATCCAGGCAATGGAGCAGTCTGGATGGGGGTGGAGTTGGGGGGCTAGGTTATTTAGGGGATGTCAGGTGTGGGTCCTCCATCTTATATCCCTGCAATCGCAAGGTGAAGTTAGGTGTAGTTGGCAGAGCTTGCGATTGCAGAGTTATTTGAAATGGAGGACCTGGTTGCTGAGGTGCAGAGTGTTGCAGCGGAGCGTGGAACGGCGTGGCTAAGAGATTACTTAGCTGCCGCCAAACTTACCGGAGGAGGGTTGGAGTCGGTGAGGAGCGGGAGCAGTAGCGGCAGACCGCGGCAGCGGTCCAGGCCCCCTGAGCGGTTATCCCCTACTAGCGGAGGTGGCGGGAGCAGAGGTCACGGCGGTGGGCTCAGGCAGCCGGGTGCCTTGCCTGCGCGTCAGAGAGAGCAGTGTCAGAGAGGAGTGGCGGAACAGGAGCAGGTGGCGTCACATGCGGCCGCTTCAGAGGCCAGGAGTGGAGCGCACGGCAGGACCAGAATGGCGGCAGGTAAGAGGTTGTCTTATGGGCCGGGCCTCGATCTTCTTAGTGGGAATGACGGCGCAGGCCGAGGGAGAGCGGCTGCTAGGCTGGAGGTGGGTGCGGCAAGGGTGGGCGCACCCCAGGCCCTTCAAAAGACGCAGGACCAGAGTGGGGAGACAGAGAGCAATGGGGGCCTGTTAGGTGTTGGGATTCAGGGCCAAGGGGTGAGGTCAAGGGGCAGGGGAATATCAGAGAGGGGTATTGGGGTAATTGGCGAGGGAGCAGAGATAGGGGGGTCCCAGTTGGGAGTACAAAAAGGGGGCAAAAGGGGGTAGGAGTGCAGACGGCAAAGGGAGGGTTGGGGCAGAAGGGAAGTCAGAGCAGTTTGGGAAGGGGTGCTGGGCAGGCCAGAAAAAGGGGAACAGGTGTAGCAGGGGGAGGGGTAAAAAGGAAGGGAGCAATAGGTAAAGGGAAAAGGGTGTGTGGAAAAGGCAGGGGGGTGGGGAAAGGGAGGGTTGTGGTGGGGGACACTGACTTGGCATGTTTATCTTTTGCAGGGACAGGGGCTGTGACACAGGAACAAGTGGGTGGTGGGGCAGAAGTCTCTGCTGAAGCTGCGGTGAGGGAGATAGACGGGGATGAGCTGTGGATTGACTATTCTTATAGTGATCTGGAGGCAGATGATCCGGGGGAAGGTACTTCAGCGGGTCCGGCTGCACCACAGCAGGTAGGGGACCTGGCTGCGTTAGAACAGCTCCTTCAGGCATGGGGAGTGGGGCAGGGGGGGCAGGAAGAGAGGGACAGGAGTGGGGCAGGGAGGGTATGGGCAGAGGAGCAAGGAAGGCAGGAGGAGAGGGGCAGGAGTAGGGCCGGGAGTGTAAGGGCAGAGGTGGGAAATGAGGCCATTAGGGAAGTGAGTGGGCAGGATAGGGTTCTCACTGTCTCCTCTCCACAGATACGGCCGCTGGGCAGGGACTCCCAGGTGCGCCAGAGTCCTCGGAGGACGAGAGCTGGACGGCGGCGGGAGAGGTCTCGCTCGCCTTGGAGGAGGGCTGGACATCAAGCCGGGAGGCGTTCCCCAACATGGGGAAGGTTGGAAAGGACTACAGAGAGGAGCAGCAGAAGGAGGAGGTCTAGGTCTATGTCGCCACGGAGAAGTGTACGCAGGACAAGGGAGAGGGAGCCCAGGGGGAGGCCGGAGGCCAGGGCGGTGGAGGCGCCAGCTGCAGAGGCGGGGACAGCAACGGCACCCACGGTACCAGGTGAGGGGGCCGCTAGCACTGTGGGAATGGCTGGGAGTGCGCATGGTTTAGGCATGGCTCAGATGGCATTGGTGAATGGATTAAGGGATTTGCTGGCGAGCTTCGAGAGGCAGATGACGGGGCCACAAGGAGAAGTGGCGGCAGCATGGGGAGTAGGGGGTGCTGGGGTCCCAGCGGGGACTGGGGCAGGCAGTAGGGGAGCCGGCGGTGGCTCAGCCTAGTGGGAGTAGCGTGCCAAGCGCAGTGAAGGTCGCGGAGAGTGCGCTGAGGAGACCTTGTTTGTGTTCTATTGGTCCACTAGGGATACATTTGTCACAGGAGGTGAAGGAGAAAATATGGAAAAGAGAGTTCTTAGAAATATTTTCACTTTTACCGTTAGAGCAGATTATAGAGATCAAGGAGGATGCGAAAGGTGACAAGGAGAAGAAGGAGGAGGACGAAAGGAAGAAGAGGTACAGGAAGCTACCAAAGACGTTAACTAATTGGTCAAGGGCTTTTTGTATACTGGCAGTGGTGATTGGGGAAAAGGCGCCGGAACAGTGTTCTGCCTTATTCTGTTACTATGATGAAATTTCAGGGGCGCATAGAACGTATGTAGGCCTCGCATGGTGGCGTTATGACGAGCAGTTCCGGCAGAGGATGGCGGTGCGCCCGGAGATGCGGTGGGATGACCGGGACATGGGAATCTGGTTGGAGCTGATGACGCCGTTGAGAGGTTCCTTTCGTGGTTCAGGAGGGACGGGAAGTCAAGCCGGTGGAACAGTTGGGGGGAGTGCGAGCAGCGGAGCGGCGGTGGCCATTAGAAAGGGCTTGTGCTTCCAATACAACGAAGGACAGTGTAAGTTCGGAAGTGGATGTAAGTATAAACATGCATGTTCGGGATGCGAAGGTAGCCACCCATGGGCCAGATGTTTCAAAAAAGGGAACGGAGCCGGGAAAGGGGGCGAGACTACTCCTAAGGGCCAAGACTCCAGTGAAGGTAAGAAGGATGGTGCCTTGGTTAGAGCAATTCGCTAGAGTCAAGGGTAAGGCGGGGGACGCGGAGTTGCTTCTTACGGGATTTAGTTCAGGTTTTCGGATTCCATTTGTAGAGAGGGGGTGAGGTAAAAATCAGAGGTAATTTGAAGTCGGCTAAGGAATTCCCGGAGGTTGTTCATGGAAAGCTAGACAAGGAAGTTGCACTGGGTAGGATGGCAGGTCCATTTGAGAGGCCACCCATGGGGAATTTGAGGGTGTCACCATTGGGGGTGGTTCCAAAAATAGCGGACGGTCAGTTTCGTATGATTCATCACCTGTCATACCCAAAAGGCTCATCAGTAAATGATGGTATTGACCCGAAGGTGGCGGCGGTATGGTACGCTTCGTTCGATAAGGCGGTGGCTTTGGTGAGCCGTGCAGGAAAGGGGGCATTATTGGGAAAAGTGGATGTGGAGGCAGCCTTTCGGCTGTTGCCGGTGCACCCGATATGCCATCATTTGCTTGGGTGTTTTTTTCCGGGGTGCCTTTTACGTCGATCTATGCCTGCCAATAGGTTGTTCTATCTCATGCGCATACTTCGAAAAGTTTAGTACTTTTGTTGAGTGGGTGGTTCGTCGAGAGTCGGGTTTAACTTCTGTCGTTCACTATTTGGACGATTTCTTCTTTGTGGGCACAGCGGACGATGGGCACTGTCGCTTGCTAATGGATTGTTTCTTCCAGGTGGCAGAGGACTTTGGGATTCCGGTGGCCCATGAAAAAACGGAGGGTCCTAAAATATCTTTGAGTTTTTTGGGGATTGAGATCGATTCCATGGCTATGGAATGTCGCTTGCCTCTGGATAAAGTAGTGGACCTAAAAAAGACTATTGCGGAGGCATAGGGAAGGCAGAGGATGCGGCTGAGGGAACTACAATCGTTGGTGGACAAGTTGAATTTTGCCTGCCGGATTATACCAGCAGGGAGGGTTTTTTGCAGGCGACTGTCGCTTGCGACAGCGGGAGTGACGGAGCCCAGACAGTGGATTTCGTTGGAGTCGGAGTTGCAGGAGGATTTGAAGATTTGAATGGCCTTTTTGGATAATTTCAATGGGGGGGCTTTGGTGCATGAAAAGGCGGTGGCGAACAGTGATATGCATCTATTCACGGATGCAACAGGGGCAAGGGGTTTTGGGGCATACTGCAAAGGGCGTTGGTGTGCAGGAGTGTGGCCGGCGGTATGGAGGGAGAAGGGGCTGATGAGGAATCTGGTGTTTTTGGAGCTTTTCCCGATTCTGGTGGCGGTGAGAGTGTGGCCTGAGAACTTGAGAGACAGGAGGGTAGTTTTTCACTCAGATAATCCAGGTGTGGTGTTTGCAATTAACAGGCTATCATCCAGCTCGTTGCCAGTGGTCCGGTTGTTGAGGCTGTTTGTGTATTTTCGTTCAGTTAATGTGCCTGGTTGCAAAAATGTGATTGCTGACGCTTTTTCTCGATTCCAGTGGGATCGTTTTCGGAAGGAGGCACCGGAGGCGGAGCCGGAAGGGATCAGCTGCCCGGCGGATCTGTTGGAAGTGGAATTCTGGGACTGATGGAGGTGGCAAGGGGAGCGTTAGCTCGAGGTACGTGGGAGGCTTATGTAAGGGTATGGATTCAATGGTTGCAGGTGCTGAAGAGTAAAGGGGTGTTGGCTTCGGAGCAAGGGTGGTTTGAAGGTTTGTTGGAATGGATTGGTATGTGGAAGAAAGAGGGCCTGTCTAGGTCAGTGGTAAAAAAGAGGATAGCTGCTTTGGGTTTTCTGTTCAAATGATTGAATCAGGAGGATTTCACGAAGAGGTTTGTGGTCCGTTTGGCGGGGAAGGGGATATGTAGAAGGTGTTCAAGCGGAGACAAAAGGAGGCCAGTCGTTTTTGCGATTCTTCAGAAGTTAGTGGATGTGTTGCAAGGCTCCTCAGACTTTGAGACGGTGTTGTTTCAGGCAGCTTTTGTGTTGGCCTTTTTTGGGGCCTTTCGGGTATCGGAGTTGGTGGGTGCCAATAGATGGGATTTGGGGGGACTGCAGATGGGGGATATTTCGATGGAAGAAAAGGTCTTATGGATTTGGCTGAGGCGGTCAAAAACAGACCAGGAGGGTGTGGGTCGTTGGGTGAAGATTGGGGAATCAGGAGGGACATGCTGCCCGGTGAAGTTAGTAGCTCGGTACGTGGAAAGGAGGCCGGCTGGTTTCCTCCCACTGTTTGTTCATAGTGATGGGTCGGCGTTATACCGTTTTCAGTTTTTGGTGGTGATGCGGAAAGGGTTAAGGAAGTTAGTTTATTCTGCTGGGGATTTTGGAACTCATTCATTTCGGATTGGGGCTGCCACGGAGGCCGCCAGCTTGGGGTTTGGTGAAAGTGTTATGAAGAGGATTGGAGGATGGAAGTCTGGATGCTTTCGTTTGTATGTCAGGCCAGATTTGAAGATTTAGACTGGGTTTTGTTTTTCAGGTCCGGTCATCTGCTGGATTGTGGGGCATTCCTACATTTACTGGGCCCGCAAGGCTGCAGCGGTGAAGGACCTGGATGGGCAGTTGAACCTGCCCGAGGAGACAGTGAGGTTGAGATGGCTGGGGGTTGGGGGGTTGAGATGGGTCCAATTTCTCAGAAAAGTTATAGATTATGCTAGGTTGTTTTGCCCTCCAGACATTTTATTGGTCCATGTTGGGGGGAACGATTTAGGCTTCCAGTCACAGAAGGAGTTAGTGGACAATATCAAGAGAGATTTGGGTAGGTTGAAGGTATTGTTCCCGAATATCACGCTGATTTGGTCTGATATTGAGCCTCGGTCAGTATGGAGGGCAGCATGGGACCATAGGAAGCTGGAGGTTTCTAGGAAGAAGATTAATAGAACCATCAGTGGTTTTGTTAGCAGGTTGGGGGGATTCTGTATCCATCACGTGGAATTTGAGGGTGAGACAGGGCGTTGTTTTTCCTTAAAAGATGGGGTTCACTTGAACGATGTGGGGCTCCACCTCTTCAATTTCAACCTTAGAGAAGGGGTGTTGCAGGCCTTGGCCCGGGTGGGGCGTGCTTGTCGGTGACGCGCTGTGGCGGGGGTGCTTGTTGTGGAATGGGGGATAACATAAAGTGGTACCTCCCTAAAGAGGCGGGAGAGTTGTGTGGGGGAATGTACCTGGTGGTAAGCCTGAGGAAGGTACGTCTCTGGGGGAAAGCACCTTAGGTTATTTGGTTTGTTATTAAAGTTTTAAGTTATTAAAGTTTATCTAAGTTAAATGTTAAATTATTAATATTTTAATAAATGCGGGCTGCGGCCTTTACACCCAATTTTGTAGTATGTGTTTTATTGTTAGTGCGGAATTTATGCCGTATGGGGTCAATGAGCCCTGGAGGAGGAATCGACGGAGGGGTAGGTGACCCCTATCCAGGCAATGGAGCAGTCTGGATGGGGGTGGAGCTGGGGGGCTAGGTTATTTAGGGGATGTGCGGTGTGGGTCCTCCATCTTATATCCCTGCAATCGCAAGGTGAAGTTCCCTCCCTCCCTCCCTCCCTCCCTGTTTATTGGGTTTTGAGGAGGTGGGGTCCGGGGGTGCTTGTTGTGGAATGGGGGATAACATAAAGTGGTACCTCCCTAAAGAGGCGGGAAAGTTGTGTGGGGGAATGTACCTGGCGGTAAGCCTGAGGAAGGTACGTCTCTGGGGGCAAGCACCTTAGGTTATTTGGTTTGTTATTAAAGTTTTAAGTTATTAAAGTTTATCTAAGTTAAATGTTAAATTATTAATATTTTAATAAATGCGGGCTGCGGCCTTTACACCCAATTTTGTAGTATGTGTTTTATTGTTAGTGCGGAATTTATGCCTACGGGGTCACTCTCTTCCTCCTGTGAGGAGGAAATCACCTGACAGACTGCCTGCAAGCACAGAGACAGAGGGAGACTAAGCAGGTACTTTAAAACTATTGGTTTTTCTATAAAGCGGTTGTTTACTGGGGTCAGTTTAGATGCCCCAGTAATATAGTTAGGAATCCTTCAAAGTTTAGTTAGCCTCCTGAGTTAGGAGTAGGTGTTTGTATTAGTTTGTTTTGTGAATCAAAAGCTAATTAAGTGAAACCTGCTGTGTAACAAATAAATAGTTTGTTTCTGAACCACTAAAAGAAAAATATATAAAATGTTGTGTTTGCAAAAATGCAGGAGATCGTAAAAGCCATGTTAAAGGCCACAGCAGTGCAGCAAGAAAGTAACCATTTACTGTCTGTGCAACTTGAAGCAGTAATAGAGGTGCAACACTGACCGCATTATGCTTAAAGGGATAGTGGACCGTCTCTCAAATGCCAGCAAAGGAGAGACCAGCAGTGATACCAGGACTATCCAAGCAAGTCAGTATCTGCAAAAGATGACCCCGCAAGATGATGTGGAAGCTTACCTCCTTGCTATTGAAAAGACTGCCACTAGGGAGCAGTGGCCACATGTAAAGTGGGCTGGAATCCTTGCACCATTTCTATTAGAAGAGGCCCAAAGGGCTTCCTTTGATCTGGAAGAGGAGGATGGAAATAACTATGACAGTCTTAAAGCAGAAATCCTGGCCAGGGCAGGTGGATCCCCTGCAGTGTATGCCCAGAGATATCACAATTGGGCATTACAGGGGCAGAAGGCCCCAAGAGCCCAGTTGTTTGACTTGATACATCTGGCAAATAAATGGATGACCCCAGAAAACTCTACATCAGCACAAATTATAGAGACCCTGGTGTTGGACCTGTTTGTGTAAACTTTACCAAATGGACTACTCCAGTGGGTGTGGCAGGGTAACCCTACCAGCTATGATGAGATAGTGGCTATGGTGGAGCGTTATACTGCTGTGAGCAACCTTAAATCTTCCTCTCCACCTGCAAGAAACCCAAAGGTGAAACAACACCTGGATCTAAAGGACTGGAGAACTAGTGGACCTCAGAAAATGGTAAACTGGAACAGGAACAGGCGACCTAAAAGAACTCAATTTGGCTCAAAGAATAATGAGCCCCAGAAAGGACTGCAGAATGATACTGTTCCAGTTACCTGTTTTGAGTGTGGGCAATTAGTATACATCAAAGATCATTGTCCACAACTGCAGGAAGCCATGGAATGTGGATATGCTTCTGTAGATAAAACTTGTGTGGCCTTGTGTGTTTAATAGAGAAACAAGTGGAAACAAGTGTTTTCAGTGTATGTGTACAGCTAAATGGAAAGGCCATACTGGCCCTAGTAGACTCAGACAGTGATATTAATTTAGTTAGTCTAGTCGCACCTTTAGAAGTACTACCTGGGAAAAGGGTGGGTGTACTTTGTGTCTATGGTACTAAAGTAGAATATGCCACTGTTGCTATTGAAATTAAACACCTTGGTAGGCCTATAAAAATTAAGGTGGCAGTAGTCCCCAGGTTGCCCTATTCTCTGGTATTGGGACACAATTTCCCACGTTTCAGCAGTCTTATACAAAATTAGCTAACCACAGTAAAAAATCCAGAGCCTACAGCTGAAAACCTTATAGATGTATTCCCTTTTATTCACTCTGATATAATTTCAAAAGGTGGTAAACCACAGAAATCAAAGAGAGAGAGAATGGCAGATAAGTACAGGGGTGCAAGCCGTTTATGTGAAGCATTAATAAATTAAACTGAGTAAGAGGTTGATCATGAACAGCATCTTGACAATCTGTACACTAATACAGATTTTGGCAGAGAACAAGTTTGTGACTTATCTTTACAAAATGCATTCTCAAATATTGTAGAAGTTAATGGAGTGGGGTAGAAGGAAAGACTAAAAATGTATATCCCCATTTCATTCTAAGAGATGATATATTGTATAGAGTAACCAAAGAAGAAGAGCAAGATATAGAGCAACTGTTGGTACATCAGCCTTTTAAGGAGAAAGGTATTAGAGTTAGCTCATGCCCATATTTTGGAAGGACATTTGGGAACAGAAAAAAACTCAAGACAGAATATTAAGAAGGTTTTTTTGTCCTGGGGTTTATGAAGAGGTAAAAAGATTTTGTTCCTCATGCCCAGATTGTCAGTTAACAGCCCCAAAGTCTCATTTAAGGGCTCCTCTTATTCCCCTTCCCATAATTGACATCCCTTTTGAACGGATTGCCATAGACTTGGTGGGGCCTTTGGAGAAAACAGCCAAAGGTAACCAGTATATTCTGGTCATCTTATATTATGCCAAATGCTATCCAGAGGCAATAACCCTGCATAACACAGCTTCTAAGAATATAGCTAAGGAACTGGTAAAGGTTTTTTCAAGAGTAGGAATACCAAAAGACATTCTTACCTATCAGTGTACCCCTTTTGTTTCACATCTAATGATAGACCTATGTCAGTTATGTCAAAGGTGAAACCCACTCTTGTCCCTGAGGTGTAAGTGTCTACTGACCTTACGCCAGAACAGCAAAAAGAAGTTAAATAAATGTTAAAAAGAAATGCTGATATGTTTTCTAGTTCATCAGGTAGAGCCAGGGACATAGTCCATGATATTGTTACGGAGCCAGGTGTAATTGTAAAAGTAAAACCCTACAGGGTTCTGGATGAAAAAAAAAGAGAGGCAATACAGGCAGAAGTACTAACAATGTTACAACTAGGCGTTATTGAAGAATCTAATAGTCAGTGGTCAAGCCCTATAGTCCTAGTGCCAAAGCCAGATGGGTCTCTGCAATTCTGTATTGATTTCAGGAAACTCAATGAGTGTTCTAAATTTAATGCACACCCTATGCCTAGGTCAGATGAGCTTGTTGAAAATTTGTCCCCAGCCAGATTTCTTACTTGTCTTGACCTTACAAAAGGCTATTGTCAAATGCCTCTGTCTAAGGAAGCTAAAGAGAAGACAGCATTTGCAACCCCTGGGGGGCTTTACCAATATACTGTTTTGCCCTTTGGGTTACACGGGGCCCCAGCAATATTTCAACTGTTAATTAATAAGTTGTTGAAGCCACATTCCTAGTATGTCTAAGCTTATCTATATGATCTGGTTATTCATAGCCAGGACTGGGAGACCCATTTGCATAGAGTAGAAGCTGTTTTAGACACTTTGAGAGAAGCTGGTCTCACAGTCAATCCTGTTCCGATTAGCCAATAGAATGCGAGGTCAATCTGATTGGCTGATTGGATCAGCCAATCGGATTGAACTTCAATCTGATTGACTGATTGAATCAGCCAATAAGATTTTTCCTACCTTAATTCCGATTGGCTGATAGAATCCTATCAGCCAATCGGAATTCGAGGGACGCCATCTTGGATGACGTAATTTAAAGGAACCGTCATTCGTCGGGAAGTCGTCGGCCAGGATTGATGTTCCGCGTCGGAGGTCTTCAGGATGCTGCCGCTCCGCTCCGGATGGATGAAGATAGAAGATTCCGCTTGGATGAAGACTTCAATCAGATGGAAGTCCTCTTCTGCCCTGCTTGGATGAAGACTTCATCCGGATAGAGGACCTTTTCTGGCCCGCTTGGATGAAGAATTCCGCTTGGCTGAGTGAAGACGACTCAATGTAGGGAGATCTTCAGGGGGTGAGTGTTTTTTTGTTTATTTAAGGGGGATTTGGGTGGGTTTTAGTGTAGCTGTATGTGGCAATGCCCCACAAAAAGCCCTTTTAAAGGCTGGTAAAAGAGCTGATTACTTTGTAATTTAGGATAGGGTAGGGCATTTTATTTTTTGGGGGGGCTTTTTTATTTTATTAGGGGGCTTAGATTAGGTGTAATTAGTTTAAAGCCAAAGGCCTCTAGTTATGAAGGTCTGTCGGACCTGATGCAACAGACCTCGCTGAATACGGCGAGCAATACGCTTGCCATATTCAGAATTGCACCAGCATCTCACAAGAGCTGCTGGTGCAACGCCACCCCCTGCAGACTCGCGGCCAATAAGCCGCCAGCAGGGGGGGTGTCAATCAACCCGATCGTACTTGATCGGGTTGATTTCTGTCGATCTCTGTCCGTCTGCTCAGAGCAGGCGGACAGGTTATGGAGCAGCGGTCTTTGTGACCACTGCTTCATAACTGCTGTTTCTGGTGAGCCTGCAGGCTCGCCAGAAACACGGGGCATCAAGATCCATCCGGAGCTTGATACATATGCCCCAAAAGGTTGTCCACCTTGTCACAATATATATATATATATATATATATATATATATATGTATATATACTGTTTATCCCTGCAAAGCATTTAATCATAAAAAAATATTAAATGTTACAAATGAAGATAGAAAACATTTCTTTAGACGTAATATTTGATAATGATTTAAAAATACTAAATGTTACAATGTTTGTGCTTACCATATTTGTTTAGTTTATACTCAAATCATGTACTTTTTTCTATAACCCCTGTTGGAACAAGCAGACTCATGGCTTTCAGTTAAATTGTCTTTGTTATTTTAAGAAAATAAAATGGTATCTCCTTTTATGTTCATTGTATTTGATGCAGTCCTTCTAGATTGTAAAAGTATAGTTTGTATTCCATTAGTGCTCCCTTAAAATAAAGCTGTGACCTAGGCAATAATTGGTCCAATTTTCAGTTGCATATAAGCTGTAAAGTCCGACGTGTACAGGGTAGATCTATAAGTCTCTGTCTTGTTTTTCACAGGAGGAAATCCCTGTAGAAAGGACTTTAATGCAACTGAAAAAATGAACAGCCTCACATTGTTGTATTTTTACTATACTCTTAAAGTTTATGTGATGGGAGGCAAATATTACATTATTGTTTTAATAATCCTTTTCCTTTTGCAACACATAACCTAACTCCCAATGAAGCCATTCACGCCTAACACAGCACTTCAAATTATTCGGCTCTCTGCCAACTTTTTCATAGCTTGTGTAGCTCACATTTAAGACTCATTTCAAAGCCAATTCCTATTGCAATCATTTCTCAGGTAAAGGAATATATAATGTGTTGTTCTGATTCTGTGGCTGTACTGACATTTTAATTTCTGTCCTTGTAGGATTTTTTTTTTCTTTTTTATGTTAAAGATGCACATACTATTTTTCATGAAAAACAAATCTAATTAGAAGTTTCCAAAATGTTCAATTTATAACTATTTTCTTAATTAATTACATGAGTTTTTTGCATTGATTTAGTGACCTAGGGCTAGGTTACAAGTGTCAAGCTATTTAGCGCTTCCATTCGAGCAATACATTTGCAAGCAATAAGCTTTTTGCACGTGTCAGGTAGCACGCTTATTACAAGTTCATAGTAAAATGTTTTCGAACAAGCACAAAAAGCCGAACTTTTTGTTTTAATGTATTCCCCAATAGACTTCAATGGAGTGTAAAAAAGTGAGGGGAAAAAACCTAACATCCTTACTAGTGTACAAGCCCTATCACGTTTTCTCAAGTGCGCAAACCCAGCATGAAATCCTAATATTTCACATTCCAATGATCTTCAAATAGCAGAAAATGTAATATTTATTTAATATTTATTTCTATACTGTGTATGTATATATATATATATATATATATATATATATATATAAGCAAAATGGAAAAAAGCACTCACTGGTCTTCAGATAACAAATCCAAGTAAAAAATTTGTATTAGTGACGTTTCGGGACAAAATAGCGTCCCTTCCTCTGACCAGGAAACGTCCCAAAACGTCACTAATAAAAAAAATTTACTTGGATTTGTTATCTGAAGACCAGTGAGTGCTTTTTTCCATTTTGCTTATGAATTTTCCTACAGAGCACCCTGGCAGTTGATGGTAGCTGGTGAGAGTGCATATACCCCTTCTTGTACTTTGGCTGTATATATATATATATATATATATATATATATATATATATGGCTTTTAGGTTTTATATATATATATATATATATATATATCGATATATATATCGATTTTTACATAAATATTTTTTATAAAGAATTTATTCCCAAAATATGAGGCATTAATTTATGATATAGTGTTTGCGCCATTGGTTTTCAATCCCCCTTTTTTCCTATATATATATATATATATATATATATATATATATATATATATATATATATTGAATTATATATAGGTATTGATATATACAGATTAATATAAGAATATCTATTTTAAAATAATATGTGCATGCTTTTTTTTATGTTTGAGCCCTTATAACTTTTTTATGCAAATTTTTATTTTATTAGGCAGTGTTATTATGAGTGTAACTGTACTTTTGAATGTATTTTTTTTTTGTGCAACTTTCCTTACTTGCGTAATAATTAACCAGAGCTCTGAAGTTGCACTATCCTGACACGAGTTAAACTAAATTGTGCTCAAGCGATTGTACTTTCTTTCCACTTGTAATACGCACACTACTTCCAATGCATGCAAAGAGCTGGAATAAACCCCTTCTTGCTTTGTGGAAAAGTTAGCATGCCACTTGTAATGTAGCCCCTAATGTGTTATGTGAAAATCTGATTTTAGATTTAGGATAGTGGACTTCTTAATTCAATTTTCATAAATCGTTTTTTGAATAAAAATGGATATGAAGTAATGCATGTCTGTATTAGATAAACTGTTATTTATTTAAATGATTAATACATCTGAAGTTGACAATGCCAATTTAAAATCTAAAGAGACATTAATCTTAAAATGCCATCCACATAAAGGCTTAGGGGCTGATTTATCAATGCTTCAACTGATAATACATTTCAATCCCGCATCAAATTAGACACAAAGTTGATCTGCCGTAGTTAACAAAGCATCAACATTGTCAAATATTGAAATGTATATGACGTAATATACGCTCCCACAAGACCAATCTGATGCTTATGTTTTTCGAGCGTAATATTGATCATCCACTTTCACATTCGACTCTATCCGAGCGTATTGCTGATGATCTGCCTTCACATTCAACTCTATTTGATCCTTTTAACAAGTTATCAAATATTCAACAGGTACACTCATGTTTATTCCGATGCAGCGTACCTAGCGTACCTATCGTTCAAACCGCCACATCTGAGGCCGCGAATGCCATAGGAACCAATGGGAGTCTGAAAACACAGAAATGTTTGCAATACTTTTTAGACGCGGATAAAAATAAAACAACTACAAATATGTTGAAAATAGTATTCTCTTTATAAATCATGTTTGGGAATGTTAATAAACAACATTGTTCTTTAATACAGCCCTAATGATTAGGGCAGAGAAGAGTGAGAAAGTTGGTCCGGCGTCTCAAGCATCCATTTCTCCCCCAAGCCAGTCAAACCGGAAGTGAAACCAACGTAGCCGTGTGACCTACCAACCCGGAGTGCCATAGCCAGTAGCGGAGAACCAATCCTCTGTAGAGTATACAAGTAAAGAAAGGAGCAGGCACTGCGTACATAGGTAGATGCAAAAATATCCCAAGGTTTATTGGAACAAGAATACAGTAAATACCAATCCAATAAGGGGTGGGTGATCCTTCAAGGGAACTCCAAGACAGGTGTGGTGTGGATAGTGGCGATAATCTGACTTGTTTCCCCTTGTTGGATTGGTATTTAATGTTTAGGGCACACCCTCATTCCTAGACATTTTTCATCAATGGATATCAAGAGAATGAAGCGTATTACATTAAAAAAATACAAATATGTTTAAAATATTTTACTTTTTTGTAAATCATGTTTGGTAATGTTAATACACGACACTTCTTAAAAACAGTCAGAAAATATCATGTTTGGGGCACACCCCTATTCCTAGACATTTGTTATCAAAGGATTTCGAGAGAATGAAGAGTATTAAATAAAAATAAAAAAAAATACAATATAGTATACTCTTTGTAAATATTTTGGGATTGTTAATACACAACATTGTTATTTCATACAGTGATGTTCGTGAGTAAGAAAAGTCTAACAATATGGCATTGACCGTAAAAGTGATTTCTTGTTTTAGTTACCTTGAGAGGATACAGATGATGTGGGAGTTGGTTCCATACGATGAGTTACCTTAACTGTAGTAAAACAAAATAAACATATATATATAAAATTGATAATCTAAGTCATATGGATAATACATTTCAAATAAAACTACAGATTACATTATTGCACGCTCGGTATGCAATAAGATTACATCTATTCACAACCTAATTATTTCACGATCACTTAACCTTTTAGCCCTCACTGAAACTTGGCTTTCCTCCTTTAACACAACTGCTGTAGCCTCTCTGTCCTATGGCGGCCTGCACTTCAGTCACACTCCCAGGCCTGGAGACAAACAAGGAGGAGAAGTAGGAATTCTCCTGTCTCCACACAGTACATTTCACTGCATTCCTTCACCCCCTCTCTTTCCTTCTCATCTTTTGAAGTTCACACTATCCACTTCTTCTCCCCTATAGCTCTTCGTGTTGCAGTTATCTATCGGACCCCTGGCCCAGCATCAAAATTTCTGGACCACTTTGAATCCTGGCTTCCACATTTCCTCTCTTCTAATGTCCCTTCTCTCATCTTAGGAGACTTCAACATACCCCTTGATAAGCCTAACACGCCTGCTGCCTCTAAACTTCTATCCCTTACAACCTCTTTAGGCCTGTCCCAGTGGACAACATCTCCAACACACTGTGAAGGCAACTCCATAGACCTGGTCTTCACAAATCTCTGTGCTGTTTCCAACTCCCTTAACTTCCCCTTTCCTCTCTCTGACCACCATCTATTAACTTTCTCTCTTACTCTACCTGCTACATCATTGCAAGCCCCCAAAAAACTGCTACCTCACAGGAATTTAAATGACTTGGATCTCACAGACTTTTCCACTCAACTGAGTCCTCTGCTCTCTGACATTTTATCCCTCTCTTGTCCAAACCTCGTGACTCTACAGTATAATTCGGCACTAAAATCAACACTTGACAAAACTGCACCCTCCCCTCTTCGACGTACATCAATCACTCGACGGCAACCGTGGCACACTAAACAGACCAGATATCTTCAGCAATGCTCACAGGCCGCTGAACGGTAGTGGAGGAAATCACGCACCTTTGCTGATTTCCAACATTATAAATTCACCCTTAAGTCCTACAACTCTGCGCTCAGCCTGGCCAAACAAATGTATTTCTCCTCCCTTATGTCATCTCACGCATCCAACCCCAGAAAACTGTTCTCAACCTTTAACTCCCTTTTATGTCCGCCTGCCCCCCACCCACTACCAAACTCACTGCTCAAATTATTGCTGATCACTTCAAAAATAAAATTGACACCATTAGAAAAGAGATCTACACCTCGCACCCCACAAACCCAGCGATCCTATCCACCCCTTCTATTAACAAAAATCTATGCTACTTCCCTCCGGTAACAGAGGAAGAAGTCTCTGCACTCCTATCCTTGGCTCATCTCACAACCTGCCCACTTGACCCTATTCCTTCACAACTTATTCCCTCTCTCTCTGCTTCACTAACCCCTACCCTAACTCATCTCTTTATCCAATCTCTCACTGCTGGCACATTTCCTGACACATTCAAGCATGCGTCAATCATACCAATCCTCCACACCTTCTAACTATCGACCGGTCTCCTTACTTCCTTTTGCATCAAAATTATTGGAACGACTAGTCTATAATCGGCTAACTCAATTTCTCACAACTAACTCCTTACTTGATCCACTACAATCTGGTTTCCGCCCTAGACACTCAACAGAAACCGCTCTTGCTAAAGTAACAAATGACCTGTTATCAGCTAAAGCAAAAGGCAATTACTCCTTACTAATTCTTCTTGACCTGTCCGCAGCTTTTGACACAGTTGACCATCCTCTCCTCCTAAAAATACTACATTCATTTGGCATCCGAGACACAGCCCTCTCCTGGTTTGCATCATATCTTTCAAACCGCTTGTTTTCAGTTTCCTTTAACAACATATCTTGTGATCCTATGCCTCTCTCAGTTGGAGTACCGCAAGGCTCTGTCTTGGGTCCCTTGCTTTTCTCTCTTTATACATCCTGCCTTGGAAAACTTATAGCCTCCTTTGGATTCCAGTACCACCTATATGCTGATGATACTCAAATCTATCTTTCCTCTCCTGATATCTCTCCCTCTTTACTCAACCAGATTTCTGACTGACTCTCTGCAATTTTCTCTTGGATGTCTTCACACTACCTCCAACTCAATCTGTCCAAAACTGAGCTGCTTCTTATCCCCCCCATCTTCGAGACATCCGACACCTGACATTTCTCTGATGGTTGGAAACTCTATTCTCAACACCTCACCCCAGGTCCGCTGCCTTGGGGTCACACTAGACTCAGAACTCACATTCAACCCACATATACAAACGCTTACCAAATCCTGCCGTTCACACCTACGCAACATTTCCAGAATTCGTCCCTTCCTTACTCAAAAAACTACAAAAATACTTATTCATTCCCTCATCCTGTCACGCATTGATTATTGCAATCTACTCTTAAATGGCCTTCCAAAACACCGCCTCTCCTCCCTCCAATCTATTATGAATGCTTCTGCTAGACTCATCCACCTAAGTCGACGATCTATAGCAGCTGCTCCGCTCTGCTAGTCTCTACACTGGCTCCCTATACACTCCAGAATACAATTTAAAGTATTAGCCCTAACCTGCAAAGCACTCAACAGTCTTACTCCCAACTATATTTCCTCTCTCATCGTGAAATATTCCCCCCCCGTCCTCTTCGATCAACCTCTGACCTACGTCTCTACACTCCTGTTATCTCTACATCCCACTCCCGCCTCCAAGACTTCGCACGTGCTGCTCCTGTCCTCTGGAACTCTCTACCCCGCTCCATTAGACTGTCTCCAACCTTGTATAGCTTCAGACGATCCTTGAAAACTGACCTATTCAGAGAGGCTTACCATCTCTCTTCCATCCCACATCTGAACCAAACTAATACATATACATGAACTGCCTGACTCACTGCTGCAAATACAACCGATGTAACAAGCTACCCCAACCTTATGTCTCCGCACCCTAAACCTATAGACTGTGAGCTCTCCGGAGCAGGGCCTTCTTCCTCCTGTGCTAGATCTGTTTAGTTCTGTTATGTTTTGTATTTTATAACAAATCTTGTCATTGTATACCCCTATCATTGTACCCAGCGCTACGGAATTTGGCGGCGCTATACAAATAAATGATAATAATAATAATAATATCAATGACCATAATCAATCACCAACTTTTTAACTAACAGCTTCCTGCTCCTTCCATGTTGCAGCCATCAAAAACCCCTCATGACTTTGTCTATACTTAAATAGTAATGTGTGGTGCAGAAGTAATTAAGTTAATTGCAGCAATCAATATATGGGGGCCCATTTATCAAGCTCCAGATGGAGCTTGAAGGCCCATGTTTCTGCAGGCTCGCCAGAAACAGTAATTATGAAGCAGCGGTATAAAGCTCTGAGCAGGCGGACAGACATCACTGCAATTCAACCCGATCGAGTACGATCGGGTTGATTGACACCCCCTGCTAGCGGCCAATTGGACGTGAATCTGCAGGGGGCAGCATTGCACCAGCAGCTCACAAGAGCTGCTGGTGCAATGCTGAATACGGAGAGTGTATTGCTCTCCGCACTCAGCGAGGTCTGGGGGACCTGATACGCACTGTGGGATCAGGTCCACCAGACCTTTGATAAATATACCCCGAAGTGTCCACCTGCATTTACAGCTGGTGAACTTGTCATCTTGGAGGTGGTTCCATACGATGAGTTACTTTTAACTATACTAAAATATTTATATATATATATATATATATATATATATATATATATATATAAAATTGATAATCTGTCATATGGACTATATCTTTCAAATAAAAGTACAAATTACATTATCAATCACCAACCTTTTAACCAACAACTTCCTGCTCCTTCCACGATGCAGACATGAAAAAACTTAGAAAAACCATCATGAATTTGCCTATACTTAAATAGTAATGTGTGGTGCAGAAGTAATAAACGGCTAGATTAAGAGTTTTGCGGTAAGAGGGGTGCGGTGCTAACTTCACGTTATTGTCACCGCTCACTTACCTACAGAGCTGGGATTACAGGTTTTTATAAACCCGGCGTTAAAAGACAAGAAGTGAGCGTAGAGCAAAATTGTGCTCCATACCGCACTATAATACCAGCGTTGCTTAAGTCAGTGGTGAGCTGGTTGTACGTGCTCGTGCACGATTTCCACATAGACATCATTTGTGAGAGCGGGCTGAAAAAAAGCCTAACACCTGCAAAAAGCAGCGTAAAGCTCTGTAATGCAGCCCCATTGATTCCTATGGGGAAACTAAATTTATGTTTACACCTAACACCCTAACATAAACCTGAGTCTAAACACCCCTAATCTTACACGTATTAAGCCCTAATCTGCCGCCCCCAACATTGCCGTCACCTACATTATACTTATTAACCCCTAATCTGCTGCTCCGGACATCGCCGCCACTATAATAAACATATTAACCCCTAAACCGCCGCACTCCCGCCTCACAAACACTAGTTAAATATTATTAACCCCTAATCTGCTGTCCCTAACATTGCCACCACTATACTATATTTATTAACCCCTACACCTAAGTCTAACCCTAACACCCACTAACTTAAATATAATTAAAATATATCTAACTAAAAATTACTATCATTAACTAAATAATTCCTATTTAAAACTAAATACTTACCTGTAAAATAAACCCCAAGATAGCTACAAAATAACTAATAGTTACACTGTATCTAGCTTAGGGTTTATTTTTATTTTACAGGCAATTTTGTATTTATTTTAACTAGGTAGAATAGTTACTAAATAGTTATAAACCATGTAATAACTACCTAGCTAAAATAAATACAAATTTACCTGTAAAATAAAACCTAACCTGTTTAGGTTTTTTTTTAGTTAGGGTTTAATTTAGGGGGTTTTGGTTGTGTGGGTAGTGGGTTTTACTGTTGGGGGAGGGTTGTTTTTAATTTTTTTTTACAGGTAAAAGAGCTGATTTCTTTTGGGCAATTCCCCCGCAAAAGGCCCTTTTAAAGGCTATTTGCAGTTTAGTTTAGGCTATGATATTTTTAATTTTGAGGGGGCTTTTTTATTTTGATAGGGCTATTAGATTAGATGTAATTAGTTTAAATATCTTGTAATTTGTTTTTTATGTTGTGTAATTTAGTGTTTCTTTGTTTTTTGTAATTTATTTATTTGTATTTAATTTAGGTAATTGTACTTAATTTAGGTAATTTATTTAATTGTAGTGTAAGGTTATCTGTTAGGAGATGCTTAGATACAATGTAATCAGAGATAAAAAAAATATATTTATAACTTTTCCAGTTTACTTCTACTATCAAATTAGCTTCATTCTCTTGGTATCATTTGTTAAAGGAGCAGCAATGCACTACTGGTTTCTAACTGAACACATGTGTAAGACAATGACAATCAGTATATACTATATATGCAGCCAGCAATCAGCAGCTGGAAAATATCGCCTAGATGAGTCTTGCGTTAGGGTTAAAAAGCAGCATTGAGAGGTCCCAACGCTGCTTTTTAATGCCCGCTGGTATTACGAGTCTGGCAGGTACAGGTGTACCGCTCACTTTTTTTCCGCGACTCGAACATACCGCAAATCCACTTACGTCAATTGCGTATCCTATATTTTCAATGGAATTTTCCTAACGCCGGTATTACGAGTCTTGGAAAAAGTGAGCGGTACAGCCTCTCCTGTCAAGACTCCTACCGCATTTAAACGTCAGTAGTTAAGAGTTTTATTGGCTAACGCTGTAACATAAAACTCTTAACTAAAGTGCTAAAAAGTACACTAACACCCATAAACTACCTATTAACCCCTAAACCGAGCCCCCCCCCACATCGCAAACACTTAAATAAAAATTTTAACCCCTAATCTGCCGACTGGACATCGCCGCCGCCAATCAGCCAATAGGATTGAGCTTGCATTCTATTGGCTGATTGGAACAATAGGATTTTTTCTACCTTCATTCCGATTGGCTGATAGAATTCTATCAGCCAATCGGAATTGAAGGGACGCCATCTTGGATGATGTCACTTAAAGGTACAGTCATTTAGTGTTAGTCGTCGGTAGGAAGAGGATGCTCCACGTTGGATGTCTTGAAGATGGACCCGCTCCGGATGGATGAAGATAGAAGATGCCGTCTGGATGAAGACTTCTGGCCGTCTGGAGGACCTCTTCTGCCCAGATAGGATGAAGACTTCTGGCCATCTGAAGGACCACTTCTACCCGGTTGGGTGAAGACATCTCACTTCAAGGGGTAAGTGTTAGGTTTTATTAAGGGGGGATTGGGTGGGTTTTAGAGTAGGGTTGGGTATGTGGGTGGTGGGTTTTAATGTTGGGGGGTATTGTATTTTTTTTACAGGTAAAAGAGCTGATTACTTTGGGACAATGCCCTGCAAAAAGCCCTATTAAGGGCTATTTGTAATTTAGTATAGGGTGGGGATTTTTATTATTTTGGGGGGCTTTTTTTATTTTATTAGGGGGGATTAGATTAGGTGTAATTAGTTTTAAAAAAAAATAATTATTTTATTATTTTCTGTAATTTAGTGGGGGGTTTTTTGTTGTAATTTAGATAATTGTATTTAATTGTAGTTAGTTTAGGGAATTAATTTAATTATAGTGTAGTGTTAGGTGTAATTGTAACTTAGGTTAGGTTTTATTTTACAGGTAAATTTGTCTTTATTTTAGCTAGGTAGTTTATTAAATAGTTAATAACTATTTAGTAACTATTGTACCTAGTTAAAATAAATACAAACTAGCTAGCTTAGGGCTTATTTTATAGGTAAGTATTTAGTTTTAAATAGGAATAATTTAGTTAATTAAAGTTATTTTATTTAGATTATTTTAAATTATATTTAAGTTAGGGGGGTGTTAGAGTTAGGGTTAGACTTAGGTTTAGGGGTTAATATATTTATTATAGTGGCGGCAACGTTGGCGGTGGCAGATTAGGAGTTAATAAGTGTAGTTAGATTGCAGCGACATTGGGGGCAGAAGAGTAGGGGTTAATAAATAAAATGTAGGTGTCGGCGATGTTGGGAGCAGCAGATCAGGGGTTCATAACTATAATGTAGGTGGCGGCAGTGTCCGGAGCCGCAGATTAGGGGTTAATAATATAATGTAGGTGTCAGCGATGTCGGTGATGGCAGATTAGGGTTTAATAAGTGTAAGATTAGGGGTGTTTAGACTCAGGGTTCATGTTAGGGTGTAAGATGTAGACATAAATCTTTCCCATAGGAATCAATTTAGCTGCGTTAAAAGCTGAACGCTGCTTTTTTTCCCAGCCAGATCTGCCCCATTGATTCCTATGAGGAAATTGTGCACGAGCACGTTTTACCTGCTTACCGCTAACTTAAGCAGCGCTGGTATTGAGGTGAGATGTGGAGCTAAATTTTGCTCTACGCTCAATTTTTTTGTGGCTAACGGCGGGTTTGTAAAAACCTGTAATACCAGCGTTGTTTGTAGGTGAGTGGTGAGGGAAAACTGTGCGTTAGCACCGCAAGCCTTACCGACAAAAACTCGTAATCTAGCCGTATATTATTTTCTGCTCCTGAAATTACCTACATATTTTTTCATGAAAGGATAACAAGAGAGGGAAGCAAATTAAGTAATAGAAGTAAATAAGAAAGTTGTTTACAATCACATGCTATTTATGAATCATGAAAGAAAATATTAGGGAGTCATGTCCCTTTAATAGAATTGTGTTGATTATGCAAAACTGGTGAATAAGAAAATAAAGGTCTATTGTTTTGACCTCTTAGAGGCAGGGGGAGATTGCAGAGGTGATCTCTCCTTTGCAGACCTCCCATGGATCAACAGAAATAGATTTGTATTAAAATTCTGATTGTCCTCATCTGCCCTCTCCCTATGCTCCAACTCCCTCTGCTCTATAGCTACGCTGGCCCTGTCTATGGCTAACCTCTCCCTTTCAAATTCTAACCTCTCCTATTTATTAACACTCTCTCCCTATCTAAAGTTAATCTGTACCTATCTAATTGAATCCCTCTCTCTAGTATCTGCCCCTGTTGCTCAACAGATAATCTTAATGCCCCATGCAACTCCTGGTGATCAGCCCTGTACTGCCTCCCCAGATTCAAAATTTCCTGCATTGCTGCATCTTCTGTTAGAATCAGCTGTTCAGGGGCAGGAGCAGGAGCAGGAGGGCCAGGAGCTGAGCTGCTGGGCTTCCTGAGACAGGATCTCTCCCAGAAACTCCTCCTCCAGACTTGCTCTTATCTCCTGAAGACAAATGGTGAGCTACTCTAATATGAGCTGTGCACGTTCGGTATCTAAGAAAAGGTCAAATAAAAATATTATAATCACACGTAATTTCAAGTGAAAGATTAAATGTATATGCACATTTAGACCATTAATGTTTTTTCTTGATTTTGTTACCTGTGGAGGATATTGAAGAGGTGGGAGGAGGTCCCAAAGCCCTTTATACTTGCAATAATAAAAAAGGTATATGAAATAAAACTTTAACCCCTTAATGACCACAATGTACCCTGTATGTCACTGGTCATTAAGGGTTTTTTCAGGACATAATAGCACAAGTCTAGCAAGAACACACTATTAATGCCCTCCCTCTAGCAGGCTTTGTGGAATAGAGCAGTCTCAACGCTGGTGGCAAGACCGCGCTTTAAAACAATCAAGTCCCAAAAAAAGGCCAGTGACATACAGGGTACGTCGCTGGTCCTTAAGGGGTTAATATTAACAATCTAATTTAATTCATAAGGATAATAGCATTTTAATTAAACAAGATATTACATTAACAGACATACCTGTTGTTTAGCCAAGACCTCCTTCAAGGGTGCTGCACATAATATCAGGCAGTGTCACTGCTGAGGAGAAGCTGTGGCTGGACTCGGTCAGGATGATGACCGACAATGCCTGTGTGGCAGCAGCAGCACTAGTAGATGCTGTAAAACATATAGGTTTAAAATATAAAAATAAACAATACTTCATATAATAAATGTTAGCGCTGCGAAATCTGTTGGCTCTCTACAAATAACCGATAATAATAATAATAATAATAATAAATGTAAGAAAATAAAACCTAAACATTATTTAAATTTCCAAATATTTGCAACATGAATAACGCATGTAAACCAAATGTAAGTACCTGCCAACTCATCAGTATTGTGTCTGACCTCGTCCAGAACTTGCACCATATTCGCCCCAACTTCTCCTTAACCAGATTCTCGTTGGACGAGAAACCTGCGACATAAGCAGTGCCACCACCAGTACCATGTGCAGACTTTTTCACCCATGCCAATTTGGCCTTCAAGATCCTCTTGATGTCAGAGAATCTTTTCCGACAATGCTCCACCGATTTCGCATGAGCTACCTTGGCAGAATCATTGGGCTTGTTTCCATTGAGCCGTAATTCCGTTTACGTGCACTCGCAAACCAATAAATAAGATGTCAGAAGCAATATCGTTTATCAACCGCTTCCAACAGCCCGTTATAACCCAATTTCGGCAACCAGACTCCGGTTTTAGGATTATTTAAATTTATGTAATGGGGTTAATTTAGAGGGTGTTAGGTTAGGGGGCTTAGTGATTAGTTATTTCCGTTGTGGGCTTTGACGGTTTAGGAGTTAATAGATTTATTAGGTTAATTTCGATGTGGGTTAATGGCAGATTAGGGGTTAATAGTTTAAATAGATAGTTTGTGTTGTGGATGGATGGTGGTTTAGGGGTTAATAACTTTGATAGAAACTTTGCAGTATGGGGGTTGGCGAATTAGGGGTTAGTACATTAGTTATTGCGGTGGGGGTTGTGTTTAAGAGGTAGATATTGCACATGCATTAGGTGTTTGATTTTATTCTAACACCAAGCGATGGGTAAAATATATAGCGCTGCACTTGAATGCTTCGCCGTATATGCGATCAAGTGTAGTGTAAGGTCCGGTTACCTATCGGCTAGATTTAGAGTTTTGCGTTAGAAGGGGTGCGTTAGCTACGCATGCTTTTTTTCCCCGCACCTTTTAAATACCGCTGGTATTTAGAGTTCACAGAATGGCTGCTTTAGGCTCCAAAAAGGGAGCGTAGAGCATAATTTACCGTCACTGCAACTCTAAATACCAGCAGTGCTTACGGACGTGGCCAGTTTCAAAAACGTGCTCGTGCACGATTCCCCCATAGGAAACAATGGGGCAGTTTGAGCTGAAAAAAAACCTAACACCTGCAAAAAAGCAGCGTTCAGCTCCTAACACAGCCCCATTGTTTCCTATGGGGAAACACTTCCTAAGTCTGCACCTAACACCCTAACATGAACCCCGAGTCTAAACACCCCTAACCTTACACTTATTAACCTCTAATCTTCTGACCCCGCTATCGCTGACCCCTGCATTATATTATTAACCCCTAATCTGCCGCTCCGTACACCGCCGCAAACTACAGTATCCCTATGTACCCCTAATCTGCTGCCCCTAACACCGCCGACCCCTATATTATATTTATTAACCCCTAATCTGCCACCCCCAAGGCCGCCGCTACCTTACCTACACTTATTAACCCCTAATCTGCCGACCGGACCTCACCGCTACTCTAATAAATGGATTAACCCCTAAAGCTAAGTCTAACCCTAACACTAACACCCCCCTAAATTAAATATAATTTAAATCTAAAGAAATAAAATAAATCTTATTAACTAAAGTATTCCTATTTAAAGCTAAATACTTACCTGTAAAATAAACCCTAATATAGCTACAATATAAATTATAATTATATTGTAGCTATTTTAGGATTAATATTTATTTTACAGGCAACTTTGTATTTATTTTAACAAGGTACAATAGCTATTAAATGGTTAATAACTATTTAATAGCTACCTAGTTAAAATAATTACAAAATTACCTGTAAAATAAATCCTAACCTAAGTTACAATTAAACCTAACACTACACTATCAATAAATTCATTAAATAAAATGCCTACAAATAAATACAATTAAATAAACTAACTAAAGTACAAAAAATAAAAAAAGAACTAAGTTACAAAAAATAAAAAAATAATTTACAAACATTATAAAAATATTACAACAATTTTAAGCTAATTCCACCTACTCTAAGCCCCCTAATAAAATAACAAAGCCCCCCAAAATAAAAAAATGCCCTACCCTATTCTAAAATACAAATAGAAAAGCTCTTTTACCTTACCAGCCCTTAAAAGGGCCTTTTGCGGGGCATGCCCCAAAGAAAACAGCTCTTTTGCCTGTAAAAAGATCAGATTGAACTTGAATCTGATTGGCTGATTCCATCAGCCAATCAGAATTTTCCTACCTTAATTACGATTGGCTAATAGAATCCTATCAGCCAATCGGAATTCGAGGGACGCCATCTTGGATGACGTCCCTTAAAGGAACCGTCATTCGTCGGGAAGTCGTCAGCCAGGATGGATGTTCCGCATCAGCGGGATGAAGATGGATCCGGAAGAAAGAAGTTTGAAGATGCCGCTTGATAGAAGACTTCATCCGGATGATGGACCCCTTCAGCGCCCACTTGGATCAAGACTTCAGCCGGATGATGGACCTCTTCAGCGCCCGCTTGGATCAAGACTTCAGCCGGATGATGGACCTCTTCAGCGCCCGCTTGGATCAAGACTTCAGCCTGATGATGGACCTCTTCAGCCCCCGCTTGGGCTTGGATGAAGACTTCGAAGCCTCTTGTGGACGGATCGTTGATACCCGGTGTGGTGAAGATAAGGTAGGGAGATCTTCAGGGGCTTAGTGTTAGGTTTATTTAAGGGGGGTTTGGGTTTGATTAGGGGTATGTGGGTGGTGGGTTGTAATGTTGGGGGGGGTATTGTATGTTTTTTTTTACAGGCAAAAGAGCTGTTTTCTTTGGGGCATGCCCCGCAAAAGGCCCTTTTAAGGGCTGGTAAGGTAAAAGAGCTTTTCTATTTGTATTTTAGAATAGGGTAGGGCTTTTTTTATTTTGGGGGGCTTTGCTATTTTATTAGGGGGCTTAGAGTAGGTGTAATTAGCTTAAAATTGTTGTAATATTTTTATAATGTTTGTAAATTATTTTTTTATTACTTAGTTCTTTTTTTATTTTTTGTACTTTTGTTAGTTTATGTAATTGTATTTATTTGTAGGTATTTTATTTAATTAATTTATTGATAGTGTAGTGTTAGGTTTAATTGTAACTTAAGTTAGGATTTATTTTACAGGTAATTTTGTAATTATTTTAACTAGGTAGCTATTAAATAGTTATTAACTATTTAATAGCTATTGTACCTAGTTAAAATAAATACGAAGTTGCCTGTAAAATAAATATTAATCCTAAAATAGCTACAATATAATTATTCGTTATATTGTAGCTATATTAGGGTTTATATTATATATGTGGAACCCTATATCTGAATCTTAATTATTTGTATTGGGGATTAACGTGCACCAGTTGCTAGACTACTTCAAAGAGTAACAATATTTATGGCACATAAGATCATTTTGAGAGATAAAGTAATGATTGAGGACTCAAATTTGTATGTGTGTCTAGTTTGAAAGAGGTTCAGAGTGTTTAAGTCCCGAAAACAGGAGCAAAATACATTAGTATTCTATAAGGAGAGTTCAAATACCTATCATTTAGGGATGCTCTATCTAAATAGACTTAGGCAGACTGTAGTGTTTTATGTGTTAGGGTTAAATCTGAAAGTGCTGCATGGTTGATGGGTTAGAATAAGGTATATAACTATAAATAAACATCACCTTAGTAACTTAACAGTGAATCAGAGAATGTGAAAACAAAATGGAGGAGTAGGGACCACAAACAAAACAGAAGCAAAAGTACTCATGTATCATAATGTGAGGAGTAGCATGTTCTGCAGAACTATAATACTTGCAAGTTTATTACCCTATTCCAGTCCTTGAAGCATCAAATGAGCTGTGTTGTGGGTATGTGAAATAGCATGATTGAGTCCCCCAGGTGCAATAAACAACGTGTGTATGGGCCTGTCTTTGTGGGGAATTGTAGACACTAGTAGGGTTTCCAGTGATAGTGGCAGACCAGGGTTTAGACCTCTCAAAGTGAGGATCCCACCAAGACATGGGTTTTAGATGTGCCTCAGGAGCTAGCCAGAAGTCTATGGATCCAACGAGAACCATCAGATGCTGGTCTGAATACGCTTCCCACATGATCGGAACAGCCAATAGAATGCAAGCTCAATCTGATTGGCTGATTGGATCAGCCAATCCGATTGAACTTGTATCAGATTGGCTGATTCAATCAGCCAATCAGATTTTTCCTACCTTAATTCCGATTGGCTGATAGAATCTTATCAGCCAATCGGAATTCGAGCGACGCCATCTTGGATGACGTCATTTAAAGGAACCTTCATTCGGCGAGTAGGCGTCGGGGAAGAAGGATGGATCCGCATCGGCTGGAAGAAGATGGCTCCGCTCCAGATGGATGAAGATAGAAGATGCCGCTTGGATGAAGATGTCTGCCGGTCCGGATGTCCTCTTCTGCCCGGATAGGATGAAGACTTCTGCCGCTCCGGATGTCCTCTTTTGGTCCATCGGTGCCCGGCTGGGTGAACACGACTCAAGGTAGGGAGATCTTCAGGGGGGTAGTGTTAGGTTTATTTAAGGGGTTTTGGGTTAGAGTAGGGGTATGTGGGTGGTGGGTTTTAATGTTGGGGGTGGTATTGTGTTTTTTTTACAGGCAAAAGAGCTGATTACTTTGGGGCATGCCCCGCAAAAAGCCCTTTTAAGGGCTGGTAATAGAGCTGTTAACTTTTTAATTTAGATTTGGCTAGGGAATTTTTTTTATTTTGGGGGGCTTTGTTATTTTATTAGGGGGCTTAGAGTAGGTGTAATTAGCTTAAAATTCTTGTAATATTTTTTTATTTTTTGTAATTTAGTGTTTGTTTGTTTTTGTAATTTAGTTTAGTTTATTTAATTGTAGGTAATTGTAGGTAATTTATTTAATTAATGTATTGCTAGTGTAGTGTTAGGTTTAATTGTAACTTTTATTTATTTTACAGGTAATTTTGTAATTATTTTAACTAGGTAGCTATTAAATAGTTAATAACTATTTAATAGCTATTGTACCTAGTAAAATAAATACGAAGTTGCCTGTAAAATAAATATAAATCCTAAAATAGCTACAATATAATTATTCGTTATATTGTAGCTATATTAGGGTTTATATTACAGGTAAGTATTTAGCTTTAAATAGGAATACTTTAGTTAATAATATTTAATTTATTTTGTTAGATTAAAATTATATTTAACTTTATTATAGTAGCAGCGAGGTCCGGTCAGCAGATTAGGGGTTAATACTTGAAGTTAGGTGGCGGCGATGTTAGGGAGGGCAGATTAGGGGTTAATACAATTTATTATAGGGTTTGCGAGGTGGGAGTGCGGCAGTTTAGGGGTTAATACATTTATTAGAGTAGCGGCGAGGTCCGGTCGGCAGATTAGGGGTTAATAAGGGTAGGTAGCGGCAACGTTGGGGGGGCAAATTGGGGGTTAATAAATATTATGTAGGTATCGGCGATGTTAGAGGCAGCGCGATGTTAGAGGCAGCAGATTAGGGGTTCATAGGGATAATGTAGGTGGCGGCGGTGTGCGGTTGGCAGATTAGGGGTTAAAAATATTTATTATAGTGGCGGCGATGTGGGGGGACCTCGGTTAAGGGTACATAGGTAGTTTATGGGTGTTAGTTTACTTTAGAGCACAGTAGTTAAGAGCTTTATAAACCGGCGTTAGCCCAGAAAGCTCTTAACTACTGACTTTTTTCTGCGGCTGGGGTCTTGTCGGTAGAGGGTCTACTGCTCACTTCAGCCAAGACTCTAAATACCGGCGTTAGGAAGATCCCATTGAAAAGATAGGATACGCAATTGGCGTAAGGGGATCTGCGGGGAAGAAGAACGGATCCGCATCGGCTGGAAGAAGATGGCTCTGCTCCAGATGGATGAAGATAGAAGATGCCGCTTGGATGAAGATGTCTGCCGGTCCGGATGTCCTCTTCTGCCCGGATAGGATGAAAACTTCTGCCGCTCCGGATGTCCTCTTTTGGTCCATCGGTGCCCGGCTGGGTGAACACGACTCAAGGTAGGGAGATCTTCAGGGGGGTAGTGTTAGGTTTATTTAAGGGGTTTTGGGTTAGAGTAGGGGTATGTGGGTGGTGGGTTTTAATGTTGGGGGTGGTATTGTGGTTTTTTTTTACAGGCAAAAGAGCTGATTACTTTGGGGCATGCCCCGCAAAAAGCCCATTTAAGGTTCACTTTTTTAATTTAGATTAGGGTAGGGAATTTTTTTTATTTTGGGGGGCTTTGTTATTTTATTAGGGGGCTTAGAGTAGGTGTAATTAGCTTAAAATTCTTGTAATCTTTTTTTTATTTTTTATAATTTAGTGTTTGTTTGTTTTTGTAATTTAGTTTAGTTTATTTAATTGTAGGTAATTGTAGGTAATTTATTTAATTAATTTATTGCTAGTGTAGTGTTAGGTTTAATTGTAACTTAGGATTTATTTTACAGGTAATTTTGTAATTATTTTAACTAGGTAGCTATTAAATAGTTAATAACTATTTAATAGCTATTGTACCTAGTTAAAATAAATACGAAGTTGCCTGTAAAATAAATATAAATCCTAAAATAGCTACAATATAATTATTCGTTATATTGTAGCTATATTAGGGTTTATTTTACAGGTAAGTATTTAGCTTTAAATAGGAATACTTTAGTTAATAATATTTAATTTATTTAGTTAGATTAAAATTATATTGAACTTTATTATAGTAGCAGCGAGGTCCGGTCAGCAGATTAGGGGTTAATACTTGAAGTTAGGTGGCGGCAATGTTAGGGAGGGCAGATTAGGGGTTAATACAATTTATTATAGGGTTTGCGAGGCTGGAGTGCAGCGGTTTAGGGGTTAATACATTTATTAGAGTAGCGGCGAGGTCCGGTCGGCAGATTAGGGGTTAATAAGGGTTGGTAGGTAGCGGCGACGTTGGGGGGGGCAGATTGGGGGTTAATAAATATTATGTAGGTGTCGGCGATGTTAGGGGCAGCAGATTATGGGTTCATAGGGATAATGTAGGTGGCGGCGGTGTGCGGTCGGCCGATTAGGGGTTAAAAATATTTATTATAGTGGCGGCGATGTGGGGGGACCTCGGTTAAGGGTACATAGGTAGTTTATGGGTGTTAGTGTACTTTAGAGCACAGTAGTTAAGAGCTTTATTAACCGGTGTTAGCCCAGAAAGCTCTTAACTACTGACTTTTTTCTGCGGCTGGGGTCTTGTCGGTAGAGGGTCTACTGCTCACTTTAGCCAAGACTCTAAATACCGGCGTTAGGAAGATCCCATTGAAAAGATAGGATACGCAATTGGCGTAAGGGGATCTGCGGTATGGAAAAGTCACGGCTTGAAAGTAAGCGTTAGACCCTTTCCTGCATGACTCTAAATACCAGCGGGCGGCCAAAAGCAGCGTTAGGACCCTTTAATGCTGCTTTTGATGGCTACCACAGAACTCTAAATCTAGGCGAATGTTTGCAGTCTTTAACATTAAAAAGTGAGTTTTCTACAAGCTCATTCATGATGCAGGTTAATGTAATGGATTGTGTTTTGAATTAAAATGTTTGTACAAGTTTTTCATCATGTGGTCATAACAGTCTACAACAATGATGTGTATAATATAGGCCTTGTCACGTATTCCTCTTCCTAACAATGGTTTGTGTTTGAGCTTCATCTCTGACAGATAACCAAGAATCCATTCAGGATGATGATCCTGCTCCTGCTGTCTCGCCAGCGCTGGCAGAGGATGAGGTGGCTGTCAACCAATATACAAAATTATCAAATTATGTTTTAACACTTGTATCTTGATAATGAATTGGTAGAACATATTTTATTTTGTGTTTTTTTGTTTTTATAGATCAAGATCAGGGGGCCCAGACTGGCCCCTTTCTGCCACAACGGTTTGGCGAACTGGCTGAGGGGCTATAAAATGTTGTTGGCACCAACATTTGTTTTATACTTTGTTTTATTCTATTTTTTTTTGTTTTAAAAAAGAAAATTTGTTTAGAATATTTGTTTTACTATAAATAATAGTGTACCAGTATTAATTTAAGTATTATCTTGAAGGGACATGAAAAACAAAATATATGTTGAATGATGTATAAATAACATGCAATGTTGATAATTATTATTTTGTTTGATATATATTTGATTTATTTTCATTATTTTTCTATCCTTTGATGAAGAGCATATGTATATAAACTATATAGCTGCTGAATGATGGCTGTACATAGATGACTCATGGGATTGGCTTGCACATGTGCATTGCTATTTCTACTAAAAAGGATATCTGAGGAATACTAAAAGTAAAAAGTTTTAATGTTGCTTGAGAATGTCTTCTCTATCTGCATAATGAAATTACATATATGAGTTTGATGTACCTTTAAGCTCAGAACTAACATTATTTGAAATTTAAATATTAAATAACTAATGTTTCACATTTACATGTTATATTTTCAATTATTATTGATCTAAATAATAATATATTTACAATATATACAAATAGTCGGATGAGACATAACACATATATATTTACATATATACTGTATAAAATAGAATGACAGGGGTTAAAACCACTGGCAAGCCCCCCTCCAACCACTATATACAAAATGAAATACTATCAGTACTTAAAAAGGTAATATGATACAATACATAATCTAAAATCTATTAGAATCTATTAGACACAATTATATTAAAACAATGCATATAAATATTCATATGGAAAATACACATCAAAAAGTCCAAAGATACATGCAAGATGTATAAATAGGAAAGAGAAAAAAAAAGAGAAAAAAATTGTCTCTGTAGACTGTCCTGATTTCGTCCCCACTCAGATGTAAACTTACTTCAAAGACCCTCAATCCATTTGAGGTAAGGAAGAACGTATTGGTGAAAACACTATGCACCTCTCAGAGTATGGAATTGGATCGCTGGATTGTAAAGGCTTTTCCGTTTTCCTCAATCAATTAGAAGAGAATCTTTCAACAGCCAGTGATGTCTTTGTCACGTGAGACTGAAGTTAGCACAAATCTCTCAGCAAAGCTATGGAAAAGAGAACCAAAAAATGGCTCATATTGTTAAACTGTTTATTAGAAACTAGTCCTAAAGCCCGTGTACACGGGCCAATTTTTTAGGTACCGCGATTCCAACCCTTGCTCTCTCTCTCTCCCCCCTCTCTTTTGCGCTCTCTCTCTCTCTCCCCCCTCTCTTTTGAGTTCTCTCTATCCCCCTTATTTTGCACTCTCCCCCCTCTTTTGCTCTCTCTCTCCCACCTCTTTTGCTCTCTCCCCCCTCTTGCTCTCTCTTGCCCTCTTTTGCTCTCTCTCTCCCCTATTTTGCTCTCTCTCCCTCCTCTTTTTCTCTCTCTCTCCCCCCTCTTTTACTCTCTCTCTCCCCCCTCTTTTGCTCTCTCTCTCTCCCCTCTCTTTTGCTCTCTCTCCCCCTCTCTTTTGCTCTCTCTCTCCCCTCTCTTTTGCTCTCTCTTCCCCTCTCTTTTGCTCTCTCTCTTCCCCTCTCTTTTGCTCTCTCTCTCCCCCTCTCTTTTGCTCTCTCTCTCCCCCTCTCTTTTGCTCTCTCTCTTCCCCTCTTTTGCGCTCTCTCCCCCTTCTCTTTTGTGCTCTCGCCCCCTCTCTTTTGCTCTCTCTCTTCCCCTCTTTTGCGCTCTCTCCCCCTTCTCTTTTGTGCTCTCTCCCCCTCTCTTTTGAACTCTATCTCCCCCTCTTTTGTGCACTCTCTCTCCTCCCTATCTTTTAAACTCTCTCTTCCCCCCCTCTCTTTTGAGCTCTCTCTCTTCCCCCACTGTTTTGCGCTCTCTCCCCCCTCTTTTTTGCGCTCTCTCCCTCTCTTTTTTGCGCTCTCTCCCCCTCTCTTTTGTCCTTTCTCCCCCTTGCGCTCTCTCCCCCTCTTTTTTGCGCTCTCTCCCCCTCTTTTTTGCGCTCTCCCCCCCCTCTCTTTTGTGCTCTCTCCCCCTCTCTTTTGTGCTCTCTCCCCCTCTCTTTTGCTCCCTCCCTCTCCCTCTTTTGCTCTCTCTCTCCCTCTTTTGCACTCTGTCTCCCCCTTCTCTTTTGTGCTCTCTCCCCCCTCTTTTGCGCTCTCTTTTAAACTCTCCCCCCTCTCTTTTGCGCTCTCTCTCCCCCTCTCTTTTGCGCTCTCTCTCCCCCCTCTCTTTTGAGCTCTCTCTCTCCCCCTCTTTTGTGCGCTCTATCTCCCCCTCTCTTGCGCTCTCTCTCCCCCTCTCTTGTGCTCTCTCCCCCTCTCTTGCGCTCTCTCCCTCTCTCTTGCGCTCTCTCCCCCTCTCTTTTGCGCTCTCTCTCTCTCCCTCTTTTGCGCTCTCTCTCCCACCTCTCTTTTAAGCTCTCTCTCCCCCCTCTCTTTTGAGCTCTCTCTCTCCCCCTCTCTTTTGAGCTCTCTCTCCCCCCTCTCTCTCCCCCTCTTTCTCTCCCACTCTCTTGCGCTCTCTCTTTTATAACTCCTCCCTATATAACCTCCACCTGCCCCAGGTTCATTGCTTAGTATTGATGACTCGTATCCTCATTACTGTGAGCCACTCTTCTGTGAATACTGTTCACTTGTTACTTCCTCAGAACATTTGGACCCTCAACCTACTACCTTTATGAACACAGTTCACATTGTCCTTGGATCTGGTGCTAAACTTACTTACGGACTATTCTGTTTACTTTACTCTGCCACGCAACCTACCCCAGAACCACTCTGCCTCTCAACTGTCTTTCGGAAAGCTGCGGCACCATCAGCTGTTCTCCTGGAACTCAGCCAGACGCCGGAACCGCAGTGACGTCACACGCCAGCTTCACAACCCTCCGGATCAACCGTAAGCCGCTTATGCTCTACAACAGCAGAAATACAATAGCCACACCATATCTGAACTTCTACCTCGGTAAGGCTGAAGTTAACATGCCATATCTGCATATTTTACTGCAAAGTGTTGGCTACTTCTATATACCATTTAACTTGCTAATTGACTACTCCTCATAACATTAACTAATGTGGTATTATCCTGTGGCTGTTTTCTACTAAACCTCTAGTTGCAGTGACTCTAAGTTATCCAGGCGTTGTTAATAAGTTCTTATGGTTTTATGTTGAACACTTATACCTGTGGCCTCATTAGTACTTTAGTTGTCAGCTAGGTCGGGTGGGTGCGCGTGCGAAGGTCTCTCAGCTGTGCGCTGCTTAAACTGCGGAGGTGCGCGTGCAGGAAGGCCAAGTGTTTGTGTACCTCGCGCTCCCTATCTCACAGCTGCTTGTATGCTGTGTACCTCGCGCTCTATCTCACAGCTGTCACTCACCTCTCCAAGCCGACAATGATTAAGGCCAGGTGTGTTTGTCCGCGCGCAGTCTCTACTGCGCATGACGGCTTCAGACAAACACACTTGGCCTTTTATAATATAGGATGTATACGAACAATAACACCACATGTGGAAATCATACTCACATTTAAAACCCTCAATACTATGAGGTATGTAAAACGCAAATAAAATAAAGGTGAAACAGTTCAGGCAATTATGTCAGCAAACAGCAGCCAGCGAGTAATCCGTTTGTAATAGTAATATCTCAAGATTCAAACAACTCTGGGAAGAGGTACACAGCCTCTATAAACTATAACCATAACCTTACGCATTTCGAAGAGTTATATTGAATAAACTCCCTTCTTCATCAGAGGTATATTTACAGCGGGTAAATGAAGGCCTTTAAATACCACTGGAGGCACCAATACTGAAAACATAGTGGGCATGGGCTTCAAGTTTACGGATGTGCAACGCGGGTGTCGTAACCGTCATAGGCATAAGAGGGTTACAGATGCCAAAACCGCTCTAGACAACCAGTTGTTATGGATGCCATTAACAGTCCATAAAGAGTATTTCTCACCACTAGTCCCGCATTGCACTAAACGAAAAAAGGTTTCCATATGTGTTTATACAAAGAAAATTAATAATTAAATTACTCCATATTTCTTCAGTCTAAAATTAAAATACGAAAATAGTATGAAAAACATATACAATTTTAATAAATATACATCTCTCTAAAAAACAATAAAATAATTAATTAATTAATTAAAATACACATATTATATTCATGTGAGCAAAAAACTTATACATATACAATTAAAAAAAACTCTAATCACATCATGGCCTCTAGTTATCAAGCTGTCAACTGCAAATACGCTGGAATTCCGCAGCGTATTTATGGCGAGTCTCATTCGCTGTAGTTATCAAGCCCTACAGCCTGGCAAAATTAGAATTTAGTGACGTAACATACGATCCGCCAGACTCAGTCCAACACAGATCGATGGTTACATCACTATAGATGTTCCGAACGCAAGTTCGGAACAATCTGACTAGTTTTGCTAGTTATCAAAGAACTAGCAGGTACACTCGCCACTATTCCGGGCCAGCGTACCTGGTTTTCAATCTGCCGCCCTGGAGGCGGCGGATCCCGTAGGAATCAATGTAAGTCTGACAACAGCGAGAGCCCATGCTCGCTGTGGCCCGATATCCCATTGATTTCTATGTGAAGTGTCTGCACCTAACACCCTAACATGTACCCCAAGTCTAAACACCCCTAATCTCCCCCCCTACACCACCGTCACCTACTTTATACTTATTAACCACTAATCTGCCACCCTACACCGCCGCCACCTACTTTATACTTATTAACCCATAAACTACCGCTCCCAGACCCTGCTGCAACTATAATAAATATATGAACCCATAAACCGTTGCTCCCGGACCCCACCGCCACCTACATTATACCTATTAACCCCTAATCTGCTGCCCCTATACTGCCCGCACCTACATAAAGTTATTAACCCCTATCCTGCCGATCCCTGACCCTACCACAAATAAATTAATTGTTTAACCCCTAAACCGCCACACCCGGAGCTCTCCGCCACTTACATTACATGAATTACACTTACATGAATTAACTCACACTTACATGAATTAACTTACATGAATTAACCCCAAAACCTAAGTCTAACCCTAACCCTAACACCCCCCTAACTTAAATATTGTTTAAATTAATCTAAATAAATATTGCTATAATTAAATAAAGGAATCCTATTTAAAACTAAATACTTACCTATAAAATAAACCCTAACGGCTAGATTTAGAGTTTTGTCGGTAACGACCCGCGTAGCTAACGCTGGCTTTTTTCTGGCCGCACCTTTAAAATAACTCTGGTATTGAGAGTCCACAGAATGGCTGCGTTAGGCTCCAAAAAGGGAGCGTAGAGGCATATTTAACGCCACTGCAACTCTCGATACCAGAGTTGCTTACGGACGCTACCAGCCTCAAAAACGTGCTCGTGTACGATTCCCCCATAGAAAACAATGGGGCTGTTTGAGCTGAAAAAAAACCTAACACCTGCAAAAAGCCGCGTTCAGCTGCTAACGCAGCCCCATTGTTGTCTATGGGGAAACACTTCCTATGTCTGCACCTAACACTCTAACATGTACCCCGAGTCTAAACACCCCTAACCTTACACTTATTAACCCCTAATCTGCCGCCCCCGCTATCGCTGACCCCTGCATATTATTTTTAACCCCTAATCTGTCGCTCCGTACACCGCCGCAACCTACATTATAGCTATGAACCCCTAATCTGCTGTCCCTAACACCGCCGACCCCTATATTATATTTATTAACCCCTAATCTGCCCCCCACAACGTTGCCGCTACCTACCTACACTTATTAACCCCTAATCTGCCGAGCGGACCGCACAGCTATTATAATAAAGTTATTAACCCCTAATCAGCCTCACTAACCCTATAATAAATAGTATTAACCCCTAATCTGCCCTCCCTAACATCGCCAACACCTAACTTCAAGTATTAACCCCTAATCTGCCGATCGGAGCTCACCGCTACTCTAATAAATTTTTTAACCCCTAAAGCTAATTCTAACCCTAACACCCCCCTAAGTTAAATATAATTTTATTCTAACGAAATAAATTAACTCTTATTAAATAACTTATTCCTATTTAAAGCTAAATACTTACCTGTAAAATAAACCCTAATATAGCTACAATATAAATTATAATTACATTGTAGCTATTTTAGGATTAATATTTATTTTACAGGCAACTTTGTAATTATTTTAACCAGGTACAATAGCTATTAAATAGTTAAGAACTATTTAATAGCTAAAATAGTTAAAATAATTACAAAATTACCTGTAAAATAAATCCTAACCTAAGTTACAATTAAACCTAACACTACACTATCATTAAATTAATTAAATAAAATACCTACAATTACCTACAATTAAACCTAACACTACACTATCAATACATTAATTAAATACAATATCTACAAATAAATACAATTAAATAAACTAACTAAAGTACAAAAAATAAAAAAGAACTAAGTTACAAAAAATAAAAAAATATTTACAAACATTAGAAAAAATTACAACAATTTTAAACTAATTACACCTACTCTAAGCCCCCTAATAAAATAACAAAGCCCCCCAAAATAAAAAAATGCCCTACCCTATTCTAAATTACTAAAGTTCAAAGCTCTTTTACCTTACCAGCCCTGAACAGGGCCCTTTGCGGGGCATGCCCCAAGAAGTTCAGCTCTTTTGCCTGTAAAAAAAAACATACAATACCCCCCCAACATTACAACCCACCACCCACATACCCCTAATCTAACCCAAACCCCCCTTAAATAAACCTAACACTAAGCCCCTGAAGATCTCCCTACCTTGAGTCGTCTTCACCCAGCCGAGCCAAATTCTTCATCCAAGCGGAGCAAGAAGAGGTCCTCCATCCGGTAGAAGTCTTCATCCATGCGGCATCTTCTATCGTCATCCATCCGGAGCAGCAGCATCCTGAAGACCTCCGACGCAGAACATCCATCCTGGCCGACGACTGAACGATGAATGACGGTTCCTTTAAATGACGTCATCCAAGATGGCGTCCCTCGAATTACGATTGGCTGATAGGATTCTATCAGCCAATCGGAATTAAGGTAGGAATATTTTGATTGGCTGATGGAATCAGCCAATCAGAATCAAGTTCAATCCGATTGGCTGATCCGATCAGCCAATCAGATTGAGCTTGCATTCTATTGGCTGATCGGAACAGCATTGCCCCAAAGTAATCAGCTCTTTTACCTGTAAATAAAATACAATAACCCCCCCCCCAACATTACAACCCACCACCCACACACCCCTACTCTAAAACCCACCCAATCCCCCCTTAAAAAAAACTAACAGTACCCCATTGAAGATCACCCTACCTTGAGTCGTCTTCACCCAGCCGGGCAGAACTCTTCATCCGATCCGGGCACAAGTGGTCCTCCAGCCGGGCAGAAGTCTTCATCCAAGCGGCATCTTCTATCTTCATCCTTCTGGTGATGACCTCCGGCGCGGAACATCCTCCTTGGCCGACGACTACCCGATGAATGACTGGTCCTTTAAATGACATCATCCAAGATGGAGTCCCTCGAATTCCGATTGGCTGATAGGATTCTATCAGCCAATCGGAATTAAAGTAGGAAAAATCAGATTGGTTGATTTAAGGATTCTCCGCACCAGAGGTCTTCAAGATGGAGCCGCTTATCGCCGGAAGGATGAAGATAGAAGATGCCGCTTGGATGAAGACTTCTGCTGGATGGAGGACCTCTTCTGCCCTGATCGAATGAAGACTTCTGCCCGGCTGGAGGACCACTTGTGCCCGGATAGAATGAAGAGTTCGACCCGGCTGGGTGAAGACGGCTCAAGGTAGGGTGATCTTCAATGGGGTAGTGTTAGGTTTTTTTAAGGGGGGATCGCGTGGGTTTTAGAGTAGGCATGCTTGAGTGGGGGGTTGTAATGTTGGGGGGGGGTAAAAATGAGCTGATTACTTTGGGGCAATGCCCCGCAAAAAAGCCCTTTTAAGGGCTGGTAAAATTACCTGTAAAATAAATCCTAACCTAAGTTACAAATACACCTAACACTACTTTGGGGCAATGCCCTGCAAAAGGCCCTTTTAAGGGCTTTTTGTAATTTAGTTTAGGGTAGGGAATTTTATTATTTTGGGGGGCTTTTTTATTTTGTTATGGGCTTAGATTACGTGTAATTTAGATTAAACTTGTAATATTTTTTTATTTTTTGTAATTTAGTGTTTGTTTTTTTTCTAATATAGTTCAGTTTATTTAATTGTATTTTATTTTAGATCATTGAAGTTAATTTATTTAATTAATTTATTGATAGTTTAGTATTAGGTGTATTTGTAACTTAGGTTAGGATTTATTTTACAGGTAATTTTGTAATTATTTTAACTAGGTAGCTATTAAATAGTTATTAACTATTTAATAGCTATTGTACCTAGTTAAAATAAATACAAAGTTGCCTGTAAAATAAAAATAAACCCTAAAATAGCTATAATGTAATTATTAATTATATTGTAGCTATCTTAGGGTTTATTTTATAGGTAAGTATTTAGTTTTAAATAGGATTAATTTATTTAATTATAGCAATATTTATTTAGATTAATTTAAATAATATTTAAGTTAGGGGGGTGTTAGGGTTAGACTTAGGTTTTAGGGTTAATGCATTTAATATAGTGGCAGCGGTGTAGGGGGGTAGATAAGGGGTTAATCAATGTACTGTAGGTGGCGGCGGTGTCGGGGGGGCAGAATACGGATTAATAAATGTAATGTAGGTGGCGGAGGGCTCTGGGTGCGGCAGTTTAGGGGTTAAACAATTAATTTATTTGCGGCGGAGTCCGGGATTGGCAGGATAGGGGTTAATAACTTTATGTAGGTGGCGGTGGTATAGGGGGCGGCAGATTAGGGGTTAATAGGTATAATGTAGGTGGCGGTGGGGTCCGGGAGCGGCGGTTTGGGGGTTCATATATTTATTATAGTGGCGGCGGGGTCCGGGAGCAGTGGTTTAGGGGTTAATCTACTTATTATAATTGCGGTGGGGTCCAGGAGTGGAGGTTTAGGGGGTAAAAAGTTTATTTAGGTTCGGGGGGCTCCCGGAGCGGCGGTTTAGGGGGTAAAACTGTATAGTATAGTGTAGGTGCTTAGTGACAGGCTAGCAAGAAAGCTGCGAAGAAGCCGATGAGCAGCGAGATAGATGACTGTTAGTTAACAACAGTCCGCTGCTCATCGCACCGTACTTGGTGTGCGGCTTCTTGACAGCTTTTTTGATAACTTTGGTGAACGTATTCAGGTCCACGAGCGGCAATGTAAGGCGAGCTTAGGCGAGCGTATTGGGGCCGTCGAATGCAGGTAAGTAGATGGCTTGATACATAGGGGCCCATGAGTCTAAAATGGAATTAACAAAATAAAAAAATATTTCATAAAAACAAAGAAGGAGGACATTTTTTTTTTATCTATATCTATCATTTTAATGCAGAGGAAGCAGAAACGGAAAGGAAAACGAAGGGAAGTGATATTTCTCCTTCAAAGTGCTCCTCAAAAAATCTAATAGGAATACAGGTCACACAACATATTTCTATATGTATTTGAGTATGATAGTTCTATAGAAAGGCTACAATATCAATATATTTTTTTAAGACATGACGGTATTCTACTATTGAAAGCATGTGCCACAATACCTTTTGTGGTATACCTCCTACAATGTAGCTGCAATTTGCTATGCTTACTTCAGTCTCACATGACAAGACATCACTGGCTGCTGAAAGTTTCTCTTCTAATTGATTGAGGAAAATGGAGGAGCCTTTACGATCCAGTAATCCAGTTCCATACACTGAGAGGTGAATATTGTTTTCACTGATACGTTCTTCTTTACCTAAATATAGATTGAGGGTCTTTGAAGGAAGTTTACATCTGAGTGGGGCCGCAATCAGAACAGACAGTCTACAGAGACTATTTTTTTCTCTTTCCTAGCATTTATACATCTTGCATGTATCTTTGGACTTTTTGATGTGTATTTTCCATATGAATATTTATATGCATTGTTTTAATATGATTTTATCTAATAGATTCTAATAGATTTTAGATTACATATTGTGTCATATTACCCTTTTAATTACTGATAGTATTTAATTTTGTATAGCGCCATCCTGCTCCTTTTTGTTTCTTTTTCTGTTTAGAGTGGTTGGAGGGACCTCTCTTGTTTAAGGACAGGCAGCTTTCTTCTGTTATTATTAGTCACTTCTCACTATCGTTGATTGAGAACACATTTGTGTTGTAAATATTCCCGTAAGAAGCACCAGTGGGGCTTGCAGTGATTTTAAGCCCTGTCATTCAATTTTTTGTGTACTTTTGTATTTCCTCTCCCTTTAGCAGCTAACTCTTTAGAGGGGTACCTATTGTTTTACTATATCTTCCTTTATTTCTACTATCTCCTAATATTCTTTATTATAAATATGGCATAGAATATCAAATTTGCCTATGGAGCATATTTTGACCCTAAAAATAAGGAGAAAAAAACTCTCTATATGTGAAGAGAATATAGTTTTGAATGAGAATTTGAGTATCACTAATCCAAAATACCTTTTTGAAAAATTAGAAAAGCTATCTAGGAAACAACTTCTGAAATGGTATGATTACACGAATTTGGAAAGGTATGTAAAATACCAAGTTATACCAAAAGGTCCAAAATTTAAAAAAACATCAATCATGGATTATTATTATTATTATCAGGTATTTTTAGAGCGCTAACAGGTTCCGCAGCGCTATGAACATAGGTGGTATATAAAAAATGATTACATGGATTAAATGGGGAGAGAGGGTTCTGCTGAGAGTTGCACTGTTGTAGTTGGCTCTTATGAAGGTGAACTACAAACAGTTGGGCTCATAGGCTTACATGCTATGGGGTTTTAGGGGATAGCAGAGGAGATAGGAGGTTAGTGTAGGTTGTAAGCATCCCTGAATAGTAGAGTCTTCAGGGAGCACTTGAAGCTTTTAAAACTAGGGGAGATTCTTGTGGAGCGAGGCAGATAGTTCCATAAGATGGGAGCCAATCTGGAGAAATCTTGTAGACGGGAATGTGAGGAGGTAACAAGAGAGGAGCAGAGTAGGAGATCATGAGTGGAGCAAAGGGGACGGGAGGGAGAGTATCTGGAGACAATGTCTGAGATGTAGGGGGGAGCAGTGCAATTGAGGGCTTTGTGTGTCAGAGTGAGCATTTTGTGTTTAATCCTGGAGGCAAGAGGAAGCCAGTGAAGGGATTGGCAGAGAGGTGTGGCAGATGAAGAGCAACATGCAAGGAAGATGAGGCTGGCAGAGGCATTCATTATAGATTGTAAAGGAGCTAGGCGGCAGTTAGGGAGACCAGAGAGGATAGAGTTGTAGAAGTAGAGGCGGGAAAGGGTGAGACAGTGGATTAAAATCTTTGTTGTGTCTTGTGTAAGGAAATGTCTAATTTTAGAGATGTTTTTAAGGTTGAAGCGGCATGCTTTAGCCAAGGACTGAATGTGAGGAGTGAAAGAAAGATCTGAGTCCAGTGTGACCCCAAGACATTGGGCATGTGAGGTTGGGGTAATGATGGAGTTATCAACAGTTATAGAGACATGGGGGTGTAGATTTTGGAAGAAGGGGGAAAATAAGGAGCTCAGTTTTGGAGAGATTTAGCTTGAGGTAGTGAGAGGACATCCAAGATGAGATATGAGAGAAACAGTGACACGGGTTAGCAAGGAAAGAGATAGTTCTAGTGCAGAGAGGTAAATTTGAGTATCATCAGCATACAAATCACAATGAAACCTGTGGGACTTTATTACGGAACCTAGTGAGGACGTGTAGATTGAAAAGAGAAGGGGACCGAGGACAGAGCCTTGCAGTACCCCAATAGAAAGAGGTAACGGGGCAGAGGATGCCCCAGAGAAGGCTACACTAAAGGTATGGTTAGACAGATAGGAAGAGAACCAAGAGAGAGCTGTGTCACAGATGCCGAAGGATTGGAGGGTATGGAGCAAAAGAGGGTGGTCGACAGTATCAAAGGCTGCAGACAGATCAAGGAGGATAAGTAGAGAGAAGTGGACTTTTGATTTTGCTGTACATAGGTCGTTGGTAACCTTAACAATTGCTGTCTCTGTTGATTGAAGGGGGTGAAATCCAGATTGCAGTGGGTCAAGAAGGGAGTTTGGTGTAAAGAAATGGGATAGATGTGCATATACTAGCTTTTCAAGATGCTTTGAGGCAAGAGGTAGCAGGGAAATAGGGCGGTAGTTGGATGGGGAGGTTGGATCGAGATAAGTTTTTTTGAGGATAGGTGTGACTAATGCATGCTTAAGAGATGTGGGAACTATACCAGTGCTGAGGGAGAGGTTGAAGATGAGTGTGAGGATAGGGGTAAGGGTAGAAGAGAGGGAGGGGAGTAGTTGTGAGGGGATGGGGTCGAGGGGACAGGTAGTGAGGTGAGAGGATAATATAATGGCAGAAACTTCCTCCTCTTTAACAGGGGCAAAATACCTAAATTTATTGCTATGTGGGTTTTGGATGATTGTGAGCTTTAGAGGGGGTGGGAGACCAGTAGTATGTTGAGAGCTGATTTAATTTCTGATGGAGTTGATTTTGTTGTTGAAGTAGCTGGCAAAATCTTGAGCTGAGAGAAAAGTTGTGGTGGGAGGTGGGGGTGGGTGGAGAAGATTATTGAATGTGGAGAACAGACGTTTTAGGTTTGATGAAAAAGTAGAGATAAGAGTGGAGAAGTAATGTTGCTTATATAGATTAAGGGCAGAATAGTAAGAGTTCAAGATGAACTTATAGTGAAGAAAGTCAGCAGAACTCCGAGATTTCCTCCAGTGTCACTCAGCAGTACGGGAACATCTACGTAGGTACCGTGTCAGAGGAATATGCCAGGGCTGAGGATGAGTGTATGTTTTCTGAGTTATGGTAGGTGGGGCCAAGTTATCAAGGACCGATGTAAGAGTGGGGTTATAGTGGCAGATGGATTCATCAGGACAGGAAAAGGAGTGGATGGAAGAGAGAAGAGGTTTGAGAGAGCAAGCAAGCTGTTACTGATCTAATGACTTGATTCTTCTGTGAAGTTTAGTGTGAGGGGTAGAAGGAGGGAGAGTTGTAGGGAGGGAGCTGATTGTACAAGTGAGGATGTGGGGGTCAGAAAGAGGAAAAGGTGAGTTTGTGAAGTTTAAGATAGTGCATCGATAACTGAAAATTAGATCAAGGGAGTGACCATCTTTGTGAGTCGGAGAGTCAGTCCATTGTGATAGGCCGAAAGAGGAAGTGAGTTGCAGAAGTTGCTGCACTTTGCAGTACAATGGGAAGACCACTAGACCATATAAGAAACGGCTTCATGAACATATAACTAACATCAAAGTCAGCTTGAAATCCCATATTTTGTCTGATCATTATGAATAAATTCATAATCAGGATCCCAGGTGTCTGAGAGGTACCATCTAAGAACATGTCCAAACAGGCAAAAGAGGGGGGAACAGGGAGATCCTGCTCAGACAAAGAGAAACTTATTGGATACATGCTTTCAATAGTAGAATACCGTCAGGTCTTAATACAGATATTGATATTGTAGCCTGTCTATAGAACTATGATACTCAAATACATATAGAAATATGTTGTGTGACCTGTTTTCCTATTAGATTTTTTGAGGAGCACTTTAAGATGATATATGCAAAGATATATGTACAATGGTATATATAAATTTGGAATAAGAAGACTAAAATGTCTTAATTTGATAGAAATTCTGGGTAGATCATTTGATATATAAGGATATCCGCAACATCAATGACTCTTATTTATCAACAGTCCGATGCTAATTGCGCCAGAGTTGACGCACATGTTTCTGACAGACCTGTTGATAAATAAAGCTGTTGAATGTAGATTTGCGGCCGCAATGTATGCCGATGTCTGTATTAACTCCAGCGAATGCGCCTAGATAAATCGGCCCCCTAGATTACAATGGAGCTCACAAATAAAAAAGTAAGGCATGTACAAGGTCCTAGAGTTTTTTCCTCAGCTAAAGGAACCCCAAACTCTGCCATTACTTACCTCATGGTTGTTAGTAAGATAGTATATTAGTCTGAACATGACTTCTCAACCAGAAGAAAATCATCCAAGCAATGGGATATTGATCTACCACTAACTGACTCTGCCACCACCAAGTTCACAAATTATCTGAAACATTCAAACAATGCACAGGAAACGGAACACCCCCTGGGAGTCATCTGTTAAAATAAAAGGGTATTCAGTTTCAAACCCATAAGCCTAAATGAGAAAGTATTAGCTGTAAATAAATGGAGGTCTTACTCAATGTTGTTTGGGCAATAAAGCACACCATCCTGCAGTGCGAATAAAACCCAGTGCCTCGTACTTATAATGGACCAAACTGAAAGCTGAATAAATAGCATAATTCATAAAACCACCATTAGTATAAGACAAGTGCTGAATATGCCTACACTTGCCTTGGTTCTTTCTCCAATTTTAAATTAGGATGTATGCTGGGTCCATTCACTGTAGATTGAACTGGAATAGCAAAACCATACAGTAGAATCCACACTGCCTGGTGATCAGGATACCTTAGCAACCAAAATTTAAGACCATCAGAAAGTTTAATGCTCTTAAAGCCAGAAGATACTTTGCCTCTTGATCTGTCTGCAATATGCTACTTTTTCTTGCTACATGCAACACCTGTGTACAACCTGTTGCAATACTGTTGCATATGTGACAAATAGGGCAGCTTGCTCTTCTGTCACTTCCTGATACTTCCTACATTCTCTTTCTCTTTTCTGATGAGAGAAGGAGCAATATGTACTGTAATGCATACTAGGAGTGAGGGACTCAGAGACATGGCCAAGGTAAGAAAGGCTGAAAGACGACCACCACTGAACAAGACACACAAGCTGAAACGTCAAGACTGGGCCAAGAAATATCTCAAGACTGATTTTTCTAAGGTTTTATGGACTGATGAAATGAGAGTGAGTCTTGATGGGCCAGATGGATGGGCCCGTGGCTGGGTTGGTAAAGGGCAGAGAGCTCCAGTCTGACTCAGACGCCAGCAAGGTGGAGGTGGAGTACTGGTTTGGGCTGGTATCATCAAAGATGAGCTTGTGGGGCCTTTTTGGGCTGAGGATGGAGTCAAGCTCAACTCCCAGTCCTACTGCCAGTTTCTGGAAGACACCTTCTTCAAGCAGTGGTACAGGAAGAAGTCTGCATCCTTCAAGAAAAACATGATTTTCATGCAGGACAATGCTCCATCACACGCGTCCAAGTACTCCACAGCGTGGCTGGCAAGAAAGGGTATAAAAGAAGAAAATCTAATGACATGTCCTCCTTCTTCACCTGATCTGAACCCCATTGAGAACCTGTGGTCCATCATCAAATGTGAGATTTACAAGGTGGCTATATTGGTCACTGATTTGTTTTTGTTTTGTTTTTGAATGTCAGAAATGTATATTTGTGAAAGTTGAGATGTTATATTGGTTTCACTGGTAAAAATAAATAATTGAAATGGGTATATATTTGTTTTTTGTTAAGTTACCTAATAATTATGCACAGTAATAGTCACCTGCACACACAGATATCCCCCTAAAATAGCTATAACTAAAAACAAACTAAAAACTACTTCCAAAACTATTCAGCTTTGATATTAATGGGTTTTTTGGGTTCATTGAGAACATGGTTGTTGTTCAATAATAAAATTAATCCTCAAAAATACAACTTGCCTAATAATTCTGCACTCCCTGTATTAGTCAATGTTTATTGCAAGCGGTTGTAAACGTTACCCCTACAGTATGGAAAATAATGTGTCATTCACAGCAGGGCTGAATAGTCACAGCAGTTGTAAATTCCACAAATGGCAAGTTAAAGTAAAGCACAATACAGACCAGATCTTAAGAGGAATAATATGCACAGTGCGTTGCACCTGGAGACTACTGTCTAGAAATCCCTTAGACTCCACCAGTCTCTACCGGCTATGGGCGTACCCTCTTCCCTGGAAATCCAAGGTCCTCTATAAGTATCACAGCTCTGTGTACTTCAAGCCAAGCCAGAAAGGGGACAGTGGGGGATCCCACTCATGATAACTGCCAAAACCAGCACATCCTCCCAGACACGGCTTAGAGCTTCATCCGGATTGTAATGTCATCATCCTGATGTTTTATTTTATGTAAGCAGGTTGTAGCATTACTCAGAACTTCCTCTCGTCTTGTTAAGGTGGACTACAAAAGTTTAGAACATAATGATTTTAAGTGAAGAATTAATGCTCCAAAGATACCATATCCTTTATTAATTTCATGAATGAGCTCATTCTCCAGATCTCACAGGACCAATGTCCAAACAGCTGTTAATGTAAGATGTTATGTCCATTTTTAATTTCCATAAATTGTCCAACCACAAAATCAGCTATAGAGGTATTTCAAGCAAAGTTATAGAAATACTTGTGTTTGATTCAATTATTGAAACTTTGTGTCTCAGAATATTAGCTTATTAATTACATTCAATTTTTGTAAGAAAAATTACATAAATTCACATCAATAAATGATAACTGTTTAAATGTGCTTACCAAAGAGATTTCACAAATTTCCTTAAAAAGGGTGCAAATTCAAATTTTTTATATAGGGCCCGATATTCAAAACCTTGTTGGTCAGGTGATATATTCTAAGATGTCTCATTGGTATGATGAGGTCCATAAAAAAAATACAATACAATACAAGGTCTGAAAAAAAATCCCAAAGATTTTGTGTTATTTCTCTTCTTGTTGGTGAGGTTTTGAATATCAGGCCCAAAGACCCTTTGGAGACAAAGTACCACTTTGCTTCCTTTCTTAATAACAATGTGTCAATATTATCACCTATTCTGCCTATTTTCAAATGCTTAATACCAACAAAGTGGAAATAATCAACATTAGCGTCATGAGTTTGCAAGAAATGTCTTGCTACTGGACTGTCTAGATTTAACCCTTTGATATCATCATGATGTTCTGTAATTCTAGACCTAAATTCTAAGTAGGTTTTCCCTACATAATAATTGGGACAAGCACATGATAGGAAATAAAGTACTCCATTGGATGAAAAATTGATGAAAGTTTTAATTTTGTACTCAATACCTGTGTCTGTGGAAAATGTCCTTGTTCTTGTTACATACTCACCAGTTTTGTCCTAGTGGGCATAAGATTTCACTCCTTACCAGAAAATCTTTCAAGTTATTTCCGATCCGTGCTGTCATTTGGGTATAGTCCCCTACAAAACTATGTAATACAGGATCATTAGTCAAAAGTTCCCAATTGTTTCTTGAGATAATTTTTAATTTCTTCCAATGAGAATTACATTTCATGATAAATCTAATTTTAGTGTTGTCTAATTTTATTGTGTTCACCATATAATAGGATCAACCTGTCTTTCATTCTTACTTTAAATAAAGCTTTCTTTATACAGTGCCTAGAGTATTCTATATCATAGAAGCTTAGGGCTTCTATGATAGAATGTTAAACGTTGATTCATCTGTACATTTTCTACATAAAAGTAAGAACTGTCAATAAAGTATGCAGCATTTTAAATTTTAAAGATGAAGGCTAGACCCCAACAGTAGGCTATTGGAAGACATCTTTTTGCGTTATACCTCTGTGACAATTCTATTTCCATTTATGGAGATAAGCAGATCTAAAAAATGAATTTCCCGAAGATCATTAGTGCATGTCAACAAAGTGTTAAAATTATTTTTTTTAACAAATATTCAAAGTACTGCAAATCCACCTGAGTTCCTTCCCACAGGATCAAAATATCGTCAACTCAGCAAATCCATAGTTCCACATGTGCCTCACAAGAGACATGCAGTGTAGCAGAGATGAAAAAGACATGAAATACATTTTTTTATTTCATGATTTGGATCATAGCATACTGTTATGCTAGTTTTTTTACGATGTTTTATATCTGCAAGAGAACTGGATGGCAGTAGTGTTTGCTGTCCTGTAGTGCTTGAAAAATGTGCACAATACCACTAAAACCTAGATATCTAGAAATTCCATGAAAACAAATTGAATTTAAAATTAAAATGAAATTTGTCTGTCCATAATGGACCAGGATACAAGTTTGCGCTTCTTGTTTTGCACTCGTTTTACAAAAGTGAAAGTAAACAGTTTTTGTAGAAGCTAGAATAGTGCATGCGCTTTCACGTATTCCCTCAAAGAAGTCAATTGAGCAACAAAAGTGGAAAAAACCTAACACCCTACTTGCAGCTAAACTGGATTGCATATGTCAAGTGCGCTAACCCAACATGAAAATATGAATTTTTATGTACTTATAAAGTATTAATTAAAAATATAACTTTTCAGTATTAAATATGTACTATAGTATAACATCCACATTTATATAATTCTTAATTATTCAAATAATTTTATTTAAAAAGTGTGTGTGTTTTAAAAACTAACTGAAAACTTTACGCTTAGGAGTGAGGACCGTAATGTAGAGCCTATTGATGACCGCATATGACAAACCAAATATCAATTGCACAACTCTTGTAATCAAACCAGTTTCTCTAAAGGGAGAGGGAGAAGTACAGTTTGCCAAAGGTAATTGCTAAATAATTTACTGTTCTTAATTTTAAAAAAAATGGGTATTTCATTTTCTGTTTAATGTACCTTTCAGGCTAGAGACTAGCACTAACGTTTTCGGGGAGTTTTCAGTAGGATTCAAGACATAATATGTAACTACAGATAGAGAATGAGTTCAACAAATCTCTCAACTTTTCTTTTTTATTAGATAAATGAATGATGCAGAACAGTATTATGGTTCTTATGTTTACTGCATACTTTTCCCTTTTTAATGCTGAATGTGTTGTATTTGTATTTTTTTTATTTAAAAGAAAGAAGTGAATTTTAGCAAATGTAAATCTAGAGTATTCATGCATTTGTAAAGCTCATCAAATTTCTGTAAGAGTAATAAAACTTTGAATTAAATTTACAAGGACTTTGCCTTCTCATTAATTTATCTCTCTCATTTTCTTTTAATAGATTGCCTATTGTGCTCTGAAATACTTTTTATATATTTCATTTTTAAAGGCTTAGTTACTCTGATATTTCTTCCTTTATTAAAGCTTTCAAAATGAGCTCTATGATTCTAAAACACAGAATAAATCAGTAAATATAAAGAAGATTGTCTGTTTTTAAAAAAAAAAAAAAAAACACATAGTGCAATAGTGCCAATTTTGCTTAAAATTTAAATTTTCTATATCATAATTTATTAAACAGTTAAGCCTTTTCTATACAAAAAGGGCAATATTTAATTAATGCAATTTGTTATGCGCTATGAGGACTTATTTATTTTGTCATCTTTAGTTTATTTGCTACAGTTTCAATATTTTAGGGATGTTGACATTTGTTTAAATCATTAAAGGAACATTAAACATCAAAAATACATTTTATAAGCATAGTGTTGACGTTAATCACCAGCTCCCAAGGCCGGATTTGCCTACCAGGATACCAGGAGATTTCCCGGTGGGCTAAAGCAGCTGGGGTTGGAAAGGTACAATTTAAAGGGGTAATTAATTGATGCAATTGGGTTGTAGGGTGCCTATATAATAACAATCTGGCACTTTTTTAAAAATACAAACTAATATAATTCTTATATAAAATATTGGGGTTAGGAGTATCACAGCAATCTCTTTTGAGAATAATGGGGTGTGCTCATTACGCTGAGTTAACGGAAAATAGGGCTGCTTTTTGATCCCAGTCCAGCACTGCCAGCTGCTTCTAGTCATGGTTGCTGAAATGTTGAAATTTAGGTTCCATTGCAATCCAGTGTTGACGTGTTTGCACATGTTAAAAAATGACATCTATAATTTGTGGAAGGCGCATGAACTGTATTTAGTGTTTAGTGTCCCTTTAATGACTAGATTACAGTAATATATTATAAGTAATATCACTACTTTGCTAACTTATGTGTATATTACAATTTGAAAGTAAACGGGAGCTCTTGAGCGGAATTTGCTCTCGTCAGGTTTAAGTCTACGGGAAGAAGTTAACGTAGTTGCACTTGAAATATTCGAAGTCTTGAAGTTGGCACGCATCAGGTTTCCCAAGTGCAAACAATTTACTTTCGACTTGTAAAATGCATGCTAGCCCGTCTGTGTTAAAAGATTGTGCATGAGAGAAAAAAAAAAAATGAGAGCATAACTTGTAATCTGGTCCTAAATGTGTCAAATATCACGTTTGCTCCAATAAACTTCAATTAAAGAAGTATAAAAGTGTAAAAATAAAGCACAAAACTAATTAATCAAATTCCCTTCATTTGCTATGAATAAACATTGCTGTCTTTATTTATTTATTGTGAATTCAGGTGTCGAAAAAAATAACCACAATATACAGTTTACAAAACTGTTGGATTTTAATTGTGTGCTACATTTTTATACTTCAATTTAAATGTATAGAAAGGTCAATTGCGCATAGGTGCCATTTAATTTGAAAGAGAAGATATTTTGCATTATACTTTCATTAGCAAAATTGCTTGTAATAAAAGTTATTATGTTTTTCTGAAGCATACGCACATATCCTGTGAGGTCTTGTGCACCAGGACTTAAACTCCACACCTTCTGAGTCAGTAGTAGCTTGTATGACACAATTTACGTCTTTAGAAGCAATACGCATCACCGCCAGCTCTCTGAGCAAGTATTTTCGCTAATGAAAGTATAATACAAAACTGTTTCTATTTCATATTGTAATGCTACACTGTAATGCACAATCTAGTTTTGACCCTTCTATCCCTTTAATTTTATGGGAGCTGAAAATTTAAAATGTACCCTCAAAATTAAAACTTAAAGTGTAAACTGGAACGTGCCTTTTTGAACGTGAGTTCAGTAGTGTAGGTGCAAATACTTTAAAATGCACTGTTGTAACTTGCATTCCATAAAGGAGTATTCCCTAGTATTCCCTGCTACAAGAGAGCAGGTTTATGCTTTACGCTTTCAGTATTGTTAAAATCTAGTATAAGTAGATAAGTCCTTTAAATAAAAAACCTGCAGTTTCCATCTTGTTTTCAGAACATGCCAAAATCGAAATGGAGCATGTCAAATATTTTAAGAGGAAATATAGTGATTAAAAATCGTCACAATATGCCCATTGTGTAAACATACAATTCACATTCAGATGGTTTAGCAGTGGTGCAGATGGAAACGGATTGCAATGCGTTTCTTAGGAACTTTTGATTGTGGGATTCCATTTTAAAACTCAGTTATAAAGAGGCCTGTACTCTTAGGAATAATTTTGACAATGTGAGTATGACATTCACATTAAGAGATTACTACATGCCATTTATAGATGTAGGTTGTCCTGATGTGGCTATTGAAGTATGCCTATCATGCCTAGATGCAAATGGAATTCAGTTGTTTACTCAGTGGTGAGGCTGAATTCGGATTGCCATAGGTTAATTTCACACATGTAAATGTGTATTTTCCTTCACCAGTGAACAAAGGGGTTAATAGAATAGACCTTTACTTTAACATTATTGTATCTGTAACCCAGTGCTGAAGCACATAGCGCGTATAAAACCCCTATCACTCACTAAGAGATGCTGTCTCTGGAGGCAACATTAGCACAATAACTTTGCGTCAGGAGCTTCATGAAATGGGCTTGTATGGCCGAGCAATTGTATGTAAGCCTTACATCAATATATGCAATGCCAAGCATTGGCTTGAGTGGTGTGAATGGACTTTAAACACCTGTTTAATGACTGTCTGTGCACCTATGATAAACCAAAATAATGATATACTTATAGGACCATTAAATACAGTACATTTGCATAACCAACAAGTGCATAAAAAAGATTATAGAATTTTTTCTTACTGACAAATTTCACAATTTATGTCAATTTGCCAGCCTCCTGTATCATGTGTCAGCCATCAGCCAATTACAGACTCATACACCTATACAATATAAACTTTTGCCCATGCTTAGTAGTAGCTGGTGCCTCAGAAAGTTTGCATATACAAAAATTGCACAATTTGATAATATAATTAATTTGGAAAGTTTCTTAAAATGGCATACTCTACCTTAATTATGAAAGTTTAATTTTGAGTTTAGTGTCTCTTTAAATAAAGGACATTTTCTTTAAGATTAATAAAAAAATACAAGAGTTAATAACACCATCTGTGTATTTAAAAAAATACAATTAAGAACTTAGCTAATGATTAATATCTCTTTTCATGTAAAAAGTAGCTCTTTCTGACAGTGTATGGATTGCAATAAATGATTATGTCCATCATCTGATTCTATTTGCTTACTAATGCTTTCCTAGAATCCTTCTGTGTCATTGCAAACAAAACAAAAGACAGAAGGTATCTGGAACTAAGTTCAATAAAAATAATCTGAGTTTCTTCACAATTTGTATTCCTACAATAAATAAAAACAATTGACTATTTATTGATTGGCTTTTTACCTTGAGAAAAATGTTAAATTTCAGTTAAAAGAAAAAACTATTGGTATATGATACCAAATAAGTATCACCTAGAATTTTTGCGAGTTTAGCGCTAAACAGGGTGCGAAACTAACGCCATAAAAGTTGTGTTTTTCACCCTCCATAGTGCTGCCATTACGAGTTACTGAAAAGCCTCCTTGTGCGTGCGATATGGTGGCGTTAAGCTCCATACCACACAAAATTCAAGGGCTGCTTTGACGTGCTCGTGCACGCTTTCCCCCATAGACACCAATGGGGAGAAGGTGTTAGAAAAAACCTAACACCTGAAGTGCGGAATGAAAAATCTCTGTGACGCAACCCCATTGATGTATATGGGGAAAAAAGTTACGTTTAAATCTAACACCCTAACATAAACCCCAAGTCTAAACATCCCTAATCTGCCGCCCACGACATCACCGCCACCTAAATAAAGTTATTAACCCCTAATTTGCTGCTCCCGACATCGTTGCCACTAATAAAAGTAATTAACCCCTATTCCACTACTCCCCGACATCACCGCCACTATAATAAAGCTATTAACACCTAAACCTCCGGCCTCCCACATCTCCGCAACTAAATAAACCTATTAATCCCTAAACCTCCGGCCTCCCACATCTCCGCCACTAAATAAACCTATTAACCCCTAAACCTCCGGCCTTCCACATCTCCGCCACTAAATAAACCTATTAACCCCTAAATCTCCGGCCTCCCACATCTCCGTCACTAAATAAACCTATTAACCCCATAACCTCTGGCCTCCCACATCTCTGCCACTAAATAAACCTATTAACCCCTAAACTATCACCCCCCCACATCGCAAACACTAAATAAAACTATTACCCCTAAACCTAACACCCCACAAAATTTAAATTAAAATTACAATATAACTATATTTAAATATATAAAAACTACAAGAAAAATAAAAAAATCTAAAATTACAAAAAATAATAAACACTAAATTATGAAAAATAAAAAAAAAATAAGCTTACAAAAAATAATAAACAAAATTATAAAAAAATGGCAGTGGGAATCTGCAGGGGGCGGCATTGCACAAGCAGTTCACAATAACAGCTAGTGCAATGATAAATGCTGATTGGCTAAAATGCAAGTCTGTCAAAATAACTGAAATAAGGGGGCAGTCTGCAGAGGCTTAGATACAATGTATTTACAGAGGTAAAACTTGTATTATTATAACTGTGTTGGTTATGCAAAACTGGGGAATGGGTAATTAAGGAATTATCTATCTTTTAAAACAACAAAAATTCTGGTGTTGACTGTCACTTTAAGCTGTTATTAGAGTACATGAGACGTTTATTGCTCACTGGCTGAGAACAACAACTCTCATTGATCTGTATAGGAATTTGAGATCTATATTCATTGTAATTCTTCGTGCTCAAGGCTTAGGGCAGAGGATGACAATGTGCTCTACTCTACACTGTGGGCTAGATTACGAGTTAGCGATAATGCATGCAAGCAAAAAGGGGCTTTATGGCGATGCTTTGCTCGCGTGGAAGTAGTGAACATATTAAACGTTGAAAGTTAATAGGCTTGCTTGAGTGTAATTTAATTCAACAGTGCAATTTCAGAACTCTGGTTAACTGTTAAGCTTGACTAAAAAGTTGCACAAAACACATAAAAATTATATTTAATTACAGTTACACTCATAATAAAAATATGTACTAAAAATTATTAAAAAAAATTGCAATAAAAAGTTATAAGATATCATAAGTATAAGGTCTCAGATGTTAGAATCAAAAGGCATGCAAAAGGGCTTTAACATAGAGAAACATACATATACATGTCTAAATATGTATATGTGTATATACAGTATATATATATATATATATATATATATATATATTTATGTGTATATACAGTATATATATATATATATATATATATATATATATATATATATATATATATATATATATATATATATATATATACAAAGTCATAGATAGGATAGCACAATCTTACTAAGGTAATGCCACGGTGCTCTGCTAATATCATAACAATTCTCTCCAAAAAGCAGGCAGCTCACTGGTCTTTGCAATAAAACTTAGTATTTATTGTTTCAGTTTAAAAAACAAACGTTTCGGCACTGCATTGTGCCTTTGTCAATGTTATACAAAAAAGTACAAGGACAGAGTGCACCCAAGTACCCAGTGAACAAACATTTAAAACAAACCCCCTTAAATAGAGGGAGACAACTTAACCCCACTTAGCCTTTACCGCCATATCGTTCGCATGATCATCCAATTAGCTAGTCCCTACGTGATGACGCATAGCACGGCGTTGTTATGACAACGTCCAAAGCGTTACATCAGTGGATAGGCCAGATATTGGGAGATCACCAGGAGGCAGTCTGCGCATGTTCAGAACCATAAAGTATTCATGAAGCGCAGCGGTTGCTCTGGGCAACCAGTGTAAACCTGTCAACTTAGCGGGCAAGAACCGCTCTAGGTGTCTCATATTATGTGGCTACGGCGGGGACCAAAGAAATGTGTGATCTTGTCAGACTTACAAACCGCACAACACACATGATATTTAATATATCAAATAAAAGTACATATAAATAAGGAGACATATACTTAGGTCTGTTATGATGCTGAGATGCAAGTCTGAAAGATATGTCTAAGCAGCGATGTGAACTTATTCTATATCAAAGGATTATATGCAAAAAAATATATAAAAAAAAATATGTAAAAATATATGTAAAAAGGTATATGCAGAGCAAACGACATGGTAGTGTATGTATTAGATAGACCTTATCCCTGATGTTCATTGAACATAATGTGGTATGTATCACTAAACCGGTACCACTAATTGATCTAAATATACATCAAACCCATGGAGCATGGTAGCAACCATAACAGTGAAACTTCCATAGACCCAAGCTATGTGGACATAGGCATCGGTGTTAATAGAAAGGGCTGAAATCCAAAGTAGTATTGAGTCCCTTTGGGGTCATAGTGCCCAATTTATGAATCCACCTGCTCTCGCATTGGAGTAATTTTTTACCCCTGTCACCACCCCTTGGATTTGGTGGGACATGATCAATCAGCATTGATCTAATACTTGACACTGGGTGTTTGAAGTTTGCACAGTGGCGTGCCACCGGTTGGTCCGAGTCACCATCTTTCAGGGCTTCCCGTATGGCGTGGCGATGATTTGCCATCCTGTCGCGGAAGGAAGTTATTGTTTTTCCAATGTAAATAAGTGAACATGGACAAGACAACATGTAGATCACATAGGTACTAGTACAACTGAGGCGATGGTTTATTTTAAACCTTTGGTTTTTGTGGGGGTGTTGGAAAGTCTCCCCTTTGCACATGCTGTTACATGTTGTACAGCTCCCACAAGGGAAGCAACCTTTTTTAGATGTCTTGAGCCATGTTTCCTTTTTGTAGTAGTTTACAGGATCTGCTTTAACCAAGATGTCCCTCAGGTTCCTTGCTCTGCGATAGACCACCCTTGGAGCGTTCATCTTCTGAAAAGGTAACATGGGATCTGTCCCCACCACTGGCCAATGGCGACGTGCTGCATTGGATAAGCGTTCACAACCAGGTGTGTACGTGGTGATCAAGTTCAGTTGTTCAGACTGATCCCTTTTAGGAACCCTGATATCTTGTAAAGTGTCCGTGCATAACAACTTCTCCTGTATATCACAGATGTCTGTCATGGGATAACCCCTATTATTCAATTTCAAGCCCATTTCTTTTACTTGGGTAACTTGTGAATGTCTTTCACTGTTGTTTCTCAGTGCTCTAGTGAGCTGGGAGGTGAGAATACCCTTTTTCTGGTGTCCAGGGTGAAAGCTGCTGGCGTGCAACAAAGAGTTGCGATCCGTGGGCTTAGAGTACAATTTAGTACCAAATCGCCAGCCATCAGCATCATTCACCTTGAACAGATTGAGATCCAGAAAATGAACATTGTCTGTACTGAATTCCAGCTTAAAACGAATAGGGCTAGCCATGAGGTTCAAGTGTGACACCCACTCACGCAAAGACACTTCATCGCCTCTCCATATCAGGAGAACATCATCGATGTAGCGGGTATAAAAAGTCACCAATGGATGTTCAAAAGGCTTCATGAGCTCCTGTTCATACCATGACATATAAATATTTGCGTAAGTGGGTGCCACATTAGACCCCATGGCTGTGCCAGCTATCTGAAGGTAGTAGCAGTCCTCAAATTTGAAATAATTCTTCTCCAGGCAAATAGTCAATAATTCACACAGGAACTCAATAGGGGGACCACTGTAGTGAATGTTGTTAGTCACCATGGACCTGACCGCCTCCACCCCCCCGACATGGGGGATCACCGTGTAGAGGCTATCTACGTCCATGGTGACCAGGATGTCATCCTGTCTAAGATCAACAAAATCAGTGAGTCTCCTCAAAAGGCAAGGTGAATCTTGTAAATAAGCCTTTGTGTTTTTGACAATATCCTGTAGGAAAGAGTCAACAAATATGGCAATGTTGGTTAATACCGAACCCCGGGCAGACACAATGGGTCTGCCTGGGGGGTTCACTAGAGTTTTGTGAACTTTAGGCAGTAAATATAGTACAGGGACTATAGGATGTTCAGTGGTTAAGAACAGCAGTTCTTTTTCAGTGATGAAACCAGCCTCTAAGCTACATTGTAAAAAAGTATCAATTGCCTTTTTGTACATTTGTGTTGGATTCCCTCTCAATTTTACATAGGTTTCAGAGTCCGCCAATTGTCTTAAGGCTTCACTGCGATAGTCAGTGTAATCAAGAACAACAATAGATCTTCCCTTATCCGCAGGGTGCACAATGACAGTTCTATCATTGCTCAACTCAGTAAGTGCTTGTCTTTCAGCAGTGCTGAGATTAGGGTAGGAAGCAATCTGGGACTCATCATTGATATTATGAGTGAGTAACCTAGTGTAGTTCCTAATTGAGGGGTGAGTGTTTGGTGGTTCAAAAGATGACTTTTTCTTGTGTAAATCTGGTGTGTATGCCTGCTCTCTGAAGTGATCCCTTAGCTTAAGTTGTCGCTGAAACCTATGGATATCAACCAATCTCTCAAAAGGATCAGTGTGGGGAGTTGGGACAAAAGATAGGCCGTGATTCAATAGAGAAATCTCAGCCTCACTAAGTGGTCTACTGCTGAGACATATCTTTCAGACTTGCATCTCAGCATCATAACAGACCTAAGTATATGACTCCTCATTTATATGTACTTTTATTTGATATATTAAATATCATGTGTGTTGTGCGGTTTGTAAGTCTGACAAGATCACACATTTCTTTGGTCCCCGCCGTAGCCACATAATATGAGACACCTAGAGCGGTTCTTGCCCGCTAAGTTGACAGGTTTACACTGGTTGCCCAGAGCAACCGCTGCGCTTCATGAATACTTTATGGTTCTGAACATGCGCAGACTGCCTCCTGGTGATCTCCCAATATCTGGCCTATCCACTGATGTAACGCTTTGGACGTTGTCATAACAACGCCGTGCTATGCGTCATCACGCTAGGCACGGCTAGCGTGCCAGCGTGACGTAGGGACTAGCTAATTGGATAATCATGCGAACGATATGGCGGTAAAGGCTAAGTGGGGTTAAGTTGTCTCCCTCTATTTAAGGGGGTTTGTTTTAAATGTTTGTTCACTGATCCGGGGTACTTGGGTGCACTCTGTCCTTGTACTTTTTTGTATAACATTGACAAAGGCACAATGCAGTGCCGAAACGTTTGTTTTTTAAACTGAAACAATAAATACTAAGTTTTATTGCAAAGACCAGTGAGCTGCCTGCTTTTTGGAGAGAATATATATATATATATATATATATACTATGTGTACAGATGTATTTATATGTGTGAGTATATATGTATTTACAGATATATATGCTGTATACACATGTAGATATATATATATATATATATATATATATATATATATATATATATGTTATGGGTAAAGTAAGATATCCAGGTAATCCTAGGATTACCTGGGTAAAACGGACATTACTCAAGAGTCTGTGGGTAAAGGCCGATGTACTGTAATTCCCCCATCTACACTATTTTTTTTGCCTATGCCTAGGGGGTTGAAGGTGCTCCACCTATCCTCTGGCATTCACCCCAAGTGAACTATGGGCAATGAGGTCTCCCCCCTTGAACCCCCCAGATGGAGGCAAAAAAGATAGTGAAGATGGGGGAATTACAGTGCGTCATAAATATGTTTGATGCAGTACCTCGATTAGTCTGAGGGGATTTATGATTTTAATTGTGACACATTGTTGTCTGAAATTCCTGGGCATGCATCCTTTTGTTTATATATATATTTATATATACATACATATAAACACATAAATACATATGTACACACATATAGACATATATATGTGTGTATATACTAAATATATAAATATATATAACTAAACATAAAACTTTGCATTGTAATCCCAAATATGCTGTATTGATTCTTTATTTAATACGTAGTGGGATGTGTTTGCTAAATTGAGTAATCTCAAATAAATAGTTTATCAAATAAATTAAAGAGATGTAAAACCCCAATTTTTTCAATTATGATTCAGATAGAGCATTTGATTTTAAACAACTTTCTAATTTATTTTTTATCAATTTTTCTTCGTTCTAATTGTATCTTTGGTTGAAAACCAGGGATTTGGCCCATTACTGGAGCACCGTATTCATTGCAAGAATGTTATCGATTTGCAAGAGCACTAGGTGGCAGCACTATTTCCTGTCATGTAGTACTAATGTTATCCATTTGCAAGAGCACTAGGTGGCAGCACTATTTCCTGTCATGTAGTACTAATGTTATACATTTGCAAGAGCACTAGATGGCAGCACTATTTCCTGTCATGTAGTACTAATGTTATCCATTTGCAAGAGCACTAGGTGGCAGCACTATTTCCTGTCATGTAGTACTAATGTTATACATTTGCAAGAGCACTAGATGGCAGCACTATTTCCTGTCATGTTGTACTAATGTTATACATTTGCAAGAGCACTAGATGGCAGCACTATTTCCTGTCATGTAGTACTAATGTTATCCATTTGCAAGAGCACTAGGTGGCAGCACTATTTCCTGTCATGTAGTACTAATGTTATACATTTGCAAGAGCACTAAATGGCAGCACTATTTCCTGTCATGTAGTACTAATGTTATACATTTGCAAGAGCACTAGATGGCAGCACTATTTCCTGTCATGTAGTACTAATGTTATCCATTTGCAAGAGCACTAGGTGGCAGCACTATTTCCTGTCATGTAGTACTGATGTTATACATTTGCAAGAGCACTAGGTGGCAGCACTATTTCCTGTCATGTAGTACTAATGCTATACATTTGCAAGAGCACTAGATGGCAGCACTATTTCCTGTCATGTAGTACTAATGTTATACATTTGCAAGAGCACTAGATGGCAGCACTATTTCCTGTCATGTAGTACTAATGTTATACATTTGCAAGAGCACTAGATGGCAGCACTATTTCCTGTCATGTAGTACTAATGTTATCCATTTGCAAGAGCACTAGGTGGCAGCACTATTTCCTGTCATGTAGTACTAATGCTATACATTTGCAAGAGCACTAGATGGCAGCACTATTTCCTGTCATGTAGTACTAATGTTATACATTTGCAAGAGCACTAGATGGCAGCACTATTTCCTGTCATGTAGTACTAATGTTATACATTTGCAAGAGCACTAGGTGGCAGCACTATTTCCTGTCATGTAGTACTAATGTTATACATTTGGAAGAGCACTAGATGGCAGCACTATTTCCTGTCATGTAGTACTAATGTTATCCATTTGTAAGAGCACTAGGTGGCAGCACTATTTCCTGTCATGTAGTACTAATGTTATACATTTGCAAGAGCACTAGGTGGCAGCACTATTTCCTGTCATGTAGTACTAATGTTATACATTAGCAAGAGCACTAGATGGCAGCACTATTTCCTGTCATGTAGTACTAATGTTATACATTTGCAAGAGCACTAGAGGGCAGCACTATTTCCTGTCATGTAGTAATAATGTTATACATTAGCAAGAGCACTAGATGGAAGCACTATTTCCTGTCATGTAGTACTAATGTTATACATTAGCAAGAGCACTAGATGGCAGCACTATTTCCTGTCATGTAGTACTAATGTTATACATTTGCAAGAGCACTAGGTGGCAGCACTATTTCCTGTCATGTAGTACTAATGTTATACATTTGCAAGAGCACTAGATGGCAGCACTATTTATTGTCATGTAGTACTAATGTTATACATTTGCAAGAGCACTAGGTGGCAGCACTATTTCCTGTCATGTAGTACTAATGTTATCCATTTGCAAGAGCACTAGGTGGCAGCACTATTTCCTGTCATGTAGTACTAATGTTATACATTTGCAAGAGCACTAGATGGCAGCACTATTTCCTGTCATGTAGTACTAATGTTATACATTTGCAAGAGCACTAGGTGGCAGCACTATTTCCTGTCATGTAGTACTAATGTTATACATTTGCAAGAGCACTAGATGGCAGCACTATTTCCTGTCATGTAGTACTAATGTTATACATTTGCAAGAGCACTAGATGGCAGCACTATTTCCTGTCATGTAGTACTAATGTTATACATTTGCAAGAGCACTAGATGGCAGCACTATTTCCTGTCATGTAGTACTAATGTTATACATTTGCAAGAGCACTAGATGGCAGCACTATTTCCTGTCATGTAGTACTAATGTTATCCATTTGCAAGAGCACTAGGTGGCAGCACTATTTCCTGTCATGTAGTACTAATGTTATACATTTGCAAGAGCACTAGATGGCAGCACTATTTCCTGTCATGTAGTACTAATGTTATACATTTGCAAGAGCACTAGATGGCAGCACTATTTCCTGTCACGTAGTACTAATGTTATACATTTGCAAGAGCACTAGGTGGCAGAACTATTTCCTGTCACGTAGTACTAATGTTATACATTAGCAAGAGCACTAGGTGGCAGCACTATTTCCTGTCATGTAGTACTAATGTTATACATTTGCAAGAGCACTAGATGGCAGCATTATTTCCTGTCATGTAGTACTAATGTTATCCATTTGCAAGAGCACTAGGTGGCAGCACTATTTCCTGTCATGTAGTACTAATGTTATCCATTTGCAAGAGCACTAGGTGGCAGCACTATTTCCTGTCATGTAGTACTAATGTTATACATTTGCAAGAGCACTAGATGGCAGCACTATTTCCTGTCATGTAGTACTAATGTTATACATTTGCAAGAGCACTAGGTGGCAGCACTATTTCCTGTCATGTAGTACTAATGTTATACATTTGCAAGAGCACTAGGTGGCAGCACTATTTCCTGTCATGTAGTACTAATGTTATACATTTGCAAGAGCACTAGATGGCAGCACTATTTCCTGTCATGTAGTACTAATGTTATCCATTTGCAAGAGCACTAGGTGGCAGCACTATTTCCTGTCATGTAGTACTAATGTTATACATTTGCAAGAGCACTAGATGGCAGCACTATTTCCTGTCATGTAGTACTAATGTTATACATTTGCAAGAGCACTAGATGGCAGCACTATTTCCTGTCATGTAGTACTAATGTTATACATTTGCAAGAGCACTAGATGGCAGCACTATTTCCTGTCATGTAGTACTAATGTTATACATTTGCAAGAGCACTAGGTGGCAGCACTATTTCCTGTCATGTAGTACTAATGTTATACATTTGCAAGAGCACTAGATGGCAGCACTATTTCCTGTCATGTAGTACTAATGTTATACATTTGCAAGAGCACTAGATGGCAGCACTATTTCCTGTCATGTAGTACTAATGTTATACATTTGCAAGAGCACTAGGTGGCAGAACTATTTCCTGTCATGTAGTACTAATGTTATACATTAGCAAGAGCACTAGGTGGCAGCACTATTTCCTGTCATGTAGTACTAATGTTATACATTTGCAAGAGCACTAGATGGCAGCATTATTTCCTGTCATGTAGTACTAATGTTATCCATTTGCAAGAGCACTAGGTGGCAGCACTATTTCCTGTCATGTAGTACTAATGTTATACATTTGCAAGAGCACTAGGTGGCAGCACTATTTCCTGTCATGTAGTGCTCCAGATGCCTACCTAGGAATCTCTTCAACACAGAATATTATGGGAACAAAGCAAATTTGATAATAGAAGTAAATTAAAAAGGATTTTTAAAATGGTATACTGTGGGGCCTATTTATGAAATGTCTGTCCGACATGATCTGATCAGCGGATCATGTCCAACAGACATCGCTGAATGCAGAGAGCAATACGCTCTCCGCATTCACATTGCACCAGCAGCTCTTGTGAACTGCTGGTTCAACGCCGCCCCCTGCAGATTTGCGGCCAATTGGCTGCTAGCAGGGGATGTCAATCAACCCGATCGTATTCGATCGGGTTGATTTCACACGATCTCTGTCCGCCTCCTCAGTGCAGGCGTACAGGTTATGGAGCAGCGGTATTTAGACTGCTGCTTCATAACTGGTGTTTCTGGCGAGTCTGAAGACTCGCCAGAAACAAGGCTCTTCAAGCTCCAGTAAAAACTGTGTGGACACCAACTTCCAATAAAAATTGCTTTCTAATGAAATTAAATAACATAAGACACATTATAATGGGGGAAAATACATAACTTGTAAATTGAAGAATTTATAAATATTTGGACTTAATCACAGCAGTGAGTTGGGAGTTTAGCTTCATCATTACCAATCGAGCCTCATCTATCTCGTAACTATAACTTTTCTCCCCATAAATCTTCTTTAAATATACCAGCATCACAAAAACACCTTTGAAATATTATTAAACAAGCAAAATAAAAGGTAAAAAAGTCCACTTTACCATATGCACTCAAGAAAGAAAACAAAAATTAAAAATGTTAAAGAAAAATAAAAACAAGAAAACCTTGTCAGCTTTAAAATAGAGAGATGGGATGATGAGACGACAGACGGGCAAACAATTCTTTACACTTTAATACTTAAAAGACATGAAACCCAACATTGTTCTTTCACATTTCAGATTAAGCAACCTTCCAATTTACTTCTTTTATCACATTTGCTTGATTCTCTTCCTATTCTTTGTTAAAGGAGAAGCAACACTCTACTCTGAGTTTGCTGAACATATTGAGTAAGCAAATAAGAAGAGGCATATATTTGCAGACACCAGTCGGCAGCTAGATCCCAGTTGTGAACCGTTGTTGCTGAGCCTACCTAGGTATGCTCTCCACCAAAGGATACCAATTAAACAAAGAATGTTTGATTACAAAAGAAAATTAGAAAGTTGTTAAAAATTGTATGTTCTATCTTAATAATGAAAGATGCTTTTTGAGTTTAATGTTCTTTTAAATAAGGTTTAAGCAAAAAACCCTGGCCATGCCTGTAGAACTCCAAGGAACACCCAAGACCAGCCCTTTATAAGGTTTCTGAGATGGTTCTTCCCAGTGAAACTAAGTTACACTAATATAACATACATGCAAATATTACAGCATTTAGAAAACCTGTTGAGTGTGTTTTCCAATGGTGGTGGCTGTAATTATGGCTTTTCTGGAACGCTAGCGGTTCTCCAAGCACTAATACAGTAATCAAAAATATAGGGGGAGTGAGCATCAATTCATTTTGTACATGGTCTCACATTAAAGGGATATGAAAATCAAAATTTAAACTTTCATGGCTCAGACAAATAAAGTGATTATACATTTAATTCTGTTATCAAATTCATTTTCTTCCTTTTGTGTACTTTGTTGAAAAGCATAGCAAGGCAGGCTCAGGAGCAGCAATTAGCTACAGGGAGCTAGCTGGTGATTGGTAGACTATTTTCTTTTTCCACTTTTATTTCCTTTAAAGGGACAGTCTAGTCAAAATTAAACTTTCATGATTCAGATAGGGCATGTCATTTTAAACAACTTTCCAATTTACTTTTATCATCAAATGTGCTTTGTTCTCTTGGTATTCTTTGTTGAAAGCTAAACCTAGGTAGTCTCATATGCTGATTTATAAGACCTTGAAAGCCACATGTTGACAGTTTTTCACACCTAGACAGCACTTGTCCATGTGTGCCATATAGATAACATTGTGCTCACGCCCTTGGGGTCACTTATGAGAGGGCACTGATTGGCTAAAATGCAAGTCTGTCAAAAGAACTGAAATAAGGGGGCAGTCTACAGAAGCTTAGTTACAAGGTAATCAGAGAGATAAAAAGTATATTAATATAACTGTGTTGGTTATGCAAAACTGGGGAATGGGTAATAAAGGTATCTATTTTTCAGAACAATAACAATTCTGGAGGCCCATTGGCAGCCAAATGCATGTTTATTAATTTATACTTAATGATTTGCATTGTGTTGAAGGTGCTAAAGTATTTGAAAGTGTACTGCCCCTTAGGTACATTTATACCTTATTTATAAATATATCATAATAAATCTCGACATATAGTTTAAATATGTGTGAAAAAAATATCTTCTTTTAAATATAGCTATGTGGTGTCAAGAGATTTATCATACATCTATAGAGACTGATTAACTTTTACTAAGAATAAAGCTGAAGTCCCTTTTTTATCATCAGGAATTGTCCCTTCAAAATGAAACAAGTTGCAGTAAAAATAGATATAACTCAAGAAAGCACAAGAAAAATATCATTGCTTTTTGCAATTCTCTTCTGCTCTCAAAGGGCTGCATGTGGGCTACACATAAATTATTTATGTCGAGAAGGCTGTGTAGGTGTTTGACTTTTTACAATAACTGATACACAAACAATACTGGAAATCTAAAATTGCTATGTATCTTATATCTGCTGAAGTTGAAATTCATCTAAAAAAAGGATATAGCCATATGTATGAATGTTGATAAGGAAAAATAAACATTTATTTAAATAAAGCATAGATACCAGAAACTGAAAGCTGGGTGGGGGGGGGGGGGGGTATAGTGAATTTTATCCTTCAGTATATAGATAAAAATGTGTTTTTTATGTATACATGAAATATACATCTCAATGGCAACCTCCTCAAAATAATGCATGAAAGAATAAAAAGCAAACACATGCACTGCTTACCCAGGACCTCTTTATTTAGTAATTCAGGTTCAAAAGGTTATGACCCAAAGATAGATTTATTCTACAGTTTCTATAATATAAGCATTTAAAGGGATAGTAGCGCTTGCTGATTGGTTGCTATATTTAGAAACCATACAAATGAAAATTAATAAAATTACACTTTATTTAACATATATGCAAAAAAGACATCACCATAGATAAGGTGCTGCAGCCAATTGGACGGAATGGGTATAGTTACTTCCAACCTCCTTAAACAAAAATTGGCTGTCTAGCATCTATCTATACTTAAAAAAGATGCTATAGTAGGCTTATTAGAAAAATGGGAAATTCACTTCCAAATTCTATAAATCATCAGCCATACAATATAACATCAGAAGTTAAAAATGGGCTTGTGGGCCTGGTATAGCGTGGGGCAGCTAATTGGATAATAGGTTAGGAAAAAGGCTAATAGCAGGATTAGGAGAAATCATACCTCAACAACTCGCACCAGTATTCACACTGTCTGCAAAATAAGCTATGCGCTCAAAGGTGGCGTCCTGCCTGCGTACTGCTCTGATCAAACAGAATCAGACGATTTCTGGCTATTTTCCCTAAATTCAAGATATATAGACAGTGGATTGTGGCTAAGTGATCTCTAGGTATCAGTATTGAAATGTATATCCCTGTCTGTGTAAGATACTGTGCTGACATTCAATGCAATCGGTAATTAAGTGTTACTATGTTGCTATGCAACGAGTGACTATGTTGCAAATTGTAAGTGGAAAATGTGCAAAACAAGAGTAAGCTCTCTGATCTAGCCCCTTAATAAGGACTCAAGAAATACCAAATGGTCTTAGCATAAATAGTATCTTAAGCGGATATCAGTATAATAAGACCGCTCGTGTAAACTGTATGATTGTTTGACAAACACGCTGTTGCCAGGCTCCGCCCACAGACGCGTTTCCGTCACTGTAACGTGATTTCGTCAGGGCATAGGGCCAGCCCAGCGTTAGACTACGCTCTTTATGCCTGATAGTCGTCATAGTAACGTTTTAGTTATTCCATGAATGTTTTGCGGAAGTGTAACTACCGCTTTGGCCTCAGTAGATGTTAGTTTTGGATGTCAGCGATTTCCACTAGAATTATTCACAGAGTATTGCCATAAATAATAAAGTATTATATTCAGAATGGCTACGGAGTATTAAGTTGCACTTTATACTATGATGTTACCTGCCTATGTATAGGGAAAATCATTTGATAACTCTCCAGATCATATTAAATACTAATCACTGCAGCATTAAGTGATATTAACTGTACATATACAATGATAATCACCAGAGCGAGGCAACTTATTTCTTAAAAAAGTGACTAATGGCACTAAATATTGTACCATATAGGTAAATGCCAAAATGTCAATAGGCAAATATATTATATATTAGCATGTAATGTGCACATTCTATTTATTCATGATCTAGGTATAGAGAATAATCATTTGCTCCTTATTTGCTTGGATTTTTTAAGCCGGTATTCCACCCAGGAGAAACGGTGTATAGCAATATAGCTCTCCCTATATTAGTGATTATTTTCAAAAGCATTATATGTATTTTATATTATAGGATGGTCACTAATCCAGCATGTGAAACACATCCCACCAGAGTTCTACTGTATCTATAAAATTGGTTAGATAGTTAAGACATGGGGGGGGGGCTATTTTTCCTTAGTGACCGGCCTGCTATTTTGCTTGTGCTTAGCAGTATAACTATATGATTAGTGAGTGTGAATTACCTTGATAATTCTACTTATGAATAAATGTTAGATGATCGTATATGTCTAAAAAGGACACATTATATGCTATTGCCTCATATGGCGCAATACTGAGCCATATACTTCAATATGAGGTTATCCAAATATCTGAAATTGGGAACCCTGTATACGCATTTATTGTGTTTATACTTAAGGGATAGTGAACATCATTTGTGAAAATTCATACACAAGTATATCCAAAAGCAATGGAGATGGAAGATATTATAGCTCTCCTTGCTTTGTGGTTCGTCTAATGTATACTAGATTTTCCTGGATAATGTGTGTCTTCACTAAAGGACAGTTATGTTTTTATTATCTACACATAGCGTCCCCACACTATTCTTATAAATCTATAGAGTCTCTTATATAGTACCAAATAGGAGGATATGTCTCAAGGTCAGCGATATCGGGGGCGGTAGATTAGAGGTTAATAACTTTATTTATGTGTCAGCGATGTTGGGGGCGGTGGATTAAGGGTGTTTAGACTTGAGGTTTATGTTAGGGTGTTTTTCCCCATAGACATGAATGGGAAGATTTTTCATTCTGCACTTCAGGTGTTAGTTTTTTTTCTAACACTCTTTACCCATTGATGCCTATAGGGGAAAGCGTGCACGAGCACATCAAAGCAGATCTTGGATTTTGTGCGGTATGGAGCTTAATGCCACCATATCGCACGCACAAGGAGGCTTTTCAGTAACGTGTTATGGCAGCACTATGGAGAGTGAAATAACGCAACTTTTTGGTATTAGTTTTGCACCCTGTTTAGTGCGAAACTCGTAAACTACCTGTATGACAATAAAAAAGCCCCCCCAAAATAAAAAAAACTAATCTAATGCTAAACTACCAATAGCCCTTAAAAGAGCTTTTTGTATGGCATTGCCCTAAGTTAAACAGCTCTTTTGCATTTAAAAAAAATTCTAAGTACCCCCCTAACAGTAAAACCCACCACCCACTAAACCCCCCAAAATAAATAAACCTAACACTAAAATAATGTGGGCATTTGTATGGTCATTCAGGGCATTTAGCTCTTTTACTGCCCTTTAAAGGGCATTCAGCTCTTTTACAATTGCCCATTAAAACCCCAATCTAAAAAAAAAAATTAAATTTAAAATTTAAAAAATCCTAACTCTAACCCCGAAATAGGTACTCACCGTTCCTGAAGTCCGGCGGAGAAGGTCCTGTTCCAGGCAGTGAAGTCTTCTTCCAAGCGTCTGACATCTTCTTGCAAGCGGGGAGCACTTCCTTCTTCATCGAGGGCCAAGCTGGCATGGAGCGGAAATGAGAGGGGAGCAGGATCGGCGACCGCAGAGCCATGGACGTGGAGGATCATCTTCGTACGATCGCTGCCGTACACTAAATAGTGAATTCAAGGTACACGTTTAAATATGGTGCCCCTTGTATTCCTATTGTCTGATTTGATTCTTCAAATTAAAATCAACCAATAGGATGAGAGCTACTGAAATCCTATTGGTTGTTGAAAGCAATGCCCTACAAAAGGCCCATTTAAGGGCTATTGGCATCTTAGTATTAGATTAGGGGGTGTTTTTATTTTATGGGGGGTATTTTCATAGGGATTAGGTTTAATCTTTTTATTTTTGATTTATTATTTTATTTAATGTTAGACTTTTTTTAATTTTTGTAATCTTAGATTAATTTAATTTTTTATTTTTAAGTAATGTTAGCTTTTTTATTTTAATTGTAACTTAGTATTTTTTAATTTAGGTAATTAGGGTTAATTTAGGGGATGTTAGGTTAGGGGGCTTGGTAATTTAATTAGTCATTTGTGTTGTGGGGGTTTGGTGGATTAGGGGTTAATATATTTATTAGGATTATTGCGTTGTGTGGGTTAATGGTAGATTATGGGTCAATAGTTTTATTCGGGTTATTGCGATGTGGGTTAATGGCGAAATAGGGGTTAATACATTTATTAGGTTTATTGCAATGTGGGTTAATGGCGGATTTGGGGTTTAATATAATTTATAAGATATTGTGGTGGGGGTCGGCGGTTGACAGGTAGATAGATATTGCGCATGCGTTAGGTGTTAGTTAATATTTTCAGGCAGTTTCAGCGTAAGATTTGCTGTGCCTGCCTATGTGTGGCGAGTTGAAAATGAAGTCAAATATCTAAATTTTCACCAGGTAAATCCATGCGCTAAATATGTGATACCGATTTGCGACGCAGTTCTATGTTTGCTTATGGGAGTAAAAATTGTAGGCGACAGGTGAAATATACACGCCACATTTATATACGACGCCGTATATGTGATTACCATGTTCATATGGCCTATACTGCGATCCATTCCGCATTCATAGACCTGTAGTTATGAATTTTGCAAAACAAAAAAGCTTCACAAAATCCATTTTAAATATGTTACAAAGTACACTAACACCCATAAACTACACTATTAACCCTTAAACCATTCCCCAGCATCACAACTAATAAAGAAAGCTGTTAACCCCTAAACTCCCGCCCCCCACATCGCGACTACTAAAACAACTATTAACCCCTAAACCGCCATCCCCCCACATCGCTACTACTAAAATAAACCTATTAACCCCTAAACTGCCATCCCCCCACATCACTACTACTAAAATAAACATATTAACCCCTAAACTGCCATCCCCCCACTTTGTGACTACCTAAATTAAACTATTAACCCCTAAACCACCATCCCCACATTACGACTACCTAAATTAAACTTTTAACCCCTAAACCCCTACCCCCCACATAGCGACTACCTAAATTAAACTATTAACCCCTAAACCGCCATCACCCACATTGCAGCTAACTAAATTAAACTATTACGCCCTAAACCGTGAACCCCCCACATCGCTACTACTAAAATAAACCTATTAACCCCTAACTTGCCATCCACCCACAACACTACTACAAAAATAAACATATTAACCCTACCCTCCACATCACTACTACTAAAATAAATCTATTAACCTCTAAACCACCCCCCACATTGTGACTACCTAAATTAAACTATTAACCCCTAAACCTAACACCTCCTAAATTAAAGTTACAATATACTAACTACCTTAAAATAAATAAAAACTTACCTCTAAAAAAAAATAAAACTTAAGCTTAAACTATAAAATAAACTAACATTACAAAAAAGAAAATTGCTACAATTACAAAAAATAAAAACCTAACATTACAGAAAATACCAAATGAAATTATCCAAATAAAAAAAAAAGTTATTCCTAATCTAATACCCCCTTAAAACAAAAAAGCCACCCAAAAAATAAAAAATAAACTAATCTAACAATAAACTACCAATAGCCCTTCAAAGGGTCTTTTGTAGGGCATTGCCCTAAAGAAATCAGCTCTTAAAAAAAAAAAATACAAAGTCCCCTCAAAAATGACAACCTCCCACCAACCCAACCACCCAAAATAAAAAGCACCTAACTAAAACAAAAAACAAATCTAACCATTGCCCATTTGTATGGGCATTGCCCTTAAAAGGGCAAACAGCTCTTTTACTGCCCATAAAAAAGCCCTAATCTAAAAAAAAAAATATACCACAAAAACCAAACCCTAACACTAACCCCAAAATAGATACTCACCATTACTGAAGTTCGGACCTGTGTGAAAGGTCTTCATCCAGGCAGATCCATCTTCTTCCATTGTGGGACCATCTTCTTTCTTCTTGCCAGAGGTGCGGAGCGGTCTTCTGAGGGGCGGATCCAGAGTGGTGGTCCTCGTCAGTTGGTGGTGTTTATTAGTGACATGGAAGGTCCTCTTCATGCCATTATCCGTCGCACACAGAAGACTGAATGCAAGGTTCTCCTTCTATATTGGGGTACCCTTGCATTCCTATTGGCTGTAAAATTCACATCAGCCAATAGGATGAAAGCTGATTTGTAATTGTAGCAATTTTTTGGTAATGTTAGTTTTTTTTTATTTAAATGAAATGTTATTTTTTTTTGTTTTTTTTTAGTTTAAGCTTAGGTTTTATTTTTTTCACAGGTAAGTTTTTATATATTTTAAGGTGTTTAGTATACTGTAACTTTAATTAAAACTTAGGGGGTGTTAGGTTTAGGGGTTAATAGTTTAATTTAGGTAGTCGCAATGTGGAGGGATGGCGGTTTAGGGGTTAATAGGTTTATTTTAGTAGTAGCGATGTGGGGGGATGGTGGTTTAGGGGTTAATCAGTTTATTTTAGTAGTCGCAGTGTGGGGGGAAGGCTATTTTGGGGTTAATAGGTTTATTTAGTGCTGGTGACGTGAGGGGACGGCAGTTTAGGGGTTATTAGACACTGGCCTAGATTTAGAGTTGGGCGGTAGCCGTGAAAACCAGCGTTAGAGGCTCCTAACGCTGGTTTTTAACGCCCTCAGGTATTTGGAGTCAGTGATTAAAGGGTCTAACGCTCACTTTCCAGCCGCGACTTTTCCATACCGCAGATCCCCTTACGTCAATTGCGTATCCTATCTTTTCAATGGGATCTTTCTAACTCCGGTATTTAGAGTCGTGGCTGGAGTGAGAGTTAGAACTCTAACGACAAAACTCCAGCCGCAGAAAAAAGTCAGTAGTTAAGAGCTTTCTGGGCTAACGCCGGTTCATAAAGCTCTTAACTACTGTGCTCTAAAGTACACTAACACCCATAAACTACCTATGTACCGCTAAACCGAGGTCCCCCCACATCGCCGCCACTCGATTAAATTTTTTTAACCCCTAATCTGCCGACCACCACCTACGTTATACTTATGTACCCCTAATCTGCTGCTCCTAACCCCGCCGTCCCCTATATTATATTTATTAACCCCTAACCTGCCCCCCACAACGTCCCCGCCAGCTACCTACAATAATTAACCCCTAATCTGCTGACCGCAAAGCGCCGCCAGCTAAATTATCCCTATGTAACCCCTAATCTGCTGCCCCTAACACCGCCGACCCCTATATTATATTTATTAACCCCTAATCTGCCCCCCCAACGTCGCCGCCACCTACCTACACTTATTAACCCCTAATCTGCCGAGCGGACCACACCGCTACTATAATAAAGTTATTAACCCCTAATCCGCCTCCCTCCCGCCTCACTAACCCTATAATAAATAGTATTAACCCCTAATCTGCCCTCCCTAACATCGCCGACACCTAACTTCAAACATTAACCCCTAATCTACCGACCGGAGCTCACCGCTATTCTAATAAATTTTTTTATCCCCTAAAGCTAAGTCTAACCCTAACACTAACACCCCCCTAAGTTAAATATAATTTAAATCTAAAGAAAAAAATTAACTCTTATTATATAAATTATTCCTATTTAAAGCTAAATACTTACCTGTAAAATAAACCCTAATATAGCTACAATATAAATTATAATTACATTGTAGCTATTTTAGGATTAATATTTATTTTACAGGCAACTTTGTAATTATTTTAACCAGGTACAATAGCTATTAAATAGTTAAGAACTATTTAATAGTTACCTAGTTAAAATAATAACAAAATTACCTGTAAAATAAATCCTAACCTAAGTTACAATTAAACCTAACACTACACTATCAATAAATAAATTAAATACAATTCCTACAAATAAATAAAATTAAATAAACTAACTAAAGTAAAAAATAAAAAAGAACTAAGTTACAAAAAATAAAAAAAATATTTACAAACATTAGAAAAATATTACAACAATTTTAAACTAATTACACCTACTCTAAGCCCCCTAATAAAATAACAAAGCCCCCCAAAATAAAAAAATGCCCTACCCTATTCTAAATTACAAAACTTCAAAGCTCTTTTACCTTACCAGCCCTTAAAACGGCCCTTTGCGGGGCATGCCCCGAAAAATTCAGCTCTTTTGCCTGTAAAAAAAAACATACAATACCCCCCCCCAACATTACAACCCACCACCCACATACCCCTAATCTAACCCAAACCCCCCTTAAATAAACCTAACACTAAGCCCCTGAAGATCTTCCTACCTTGTCTTCACCTCGCCGGGTTCACCGATCGATCCAGAAGAGCTCCTCCGATGTCTTGATCCAAGCCCAAGCGGGGGGCTGAAGATGTCCATGATCCGACTGAAGTCTTCATCCAAGCGGGAGCTGAAGAGGTCCATGATCCGGCTGAAGTCTTCATCCAAGCGGGAGCTGAAGAGGTCCATGAACCGGCTGAAGTCTTCTATCAAGCGGCATCTTCAATCTTCTTTCTTCCGGATCCATGTTCATCCCGCCGACGTGGAACATCCATCTTCACCGACGACTTCCCGACGAATGACGGTTCCTTTAAGGGACGTCATCCAAGATGGCATCCCTCGAATTCCGATTGGCTGATAGGATTCTATCAGCCAATCGGAATTAAGGTAGGAATATTCTGATTGGCTGATGGAATCAGCCAATCAGAATCAAGTTCAATCCGATTGGCTGATCCAATCAGCCAATCAGATTGAGCTCGCATTCTATTGGCTGATCGGAACAGCCAATAGAATGCGAGCTCAATCTGATTGGCTGATTGGATCAGCCAATCGGATTGAATTTGATTCTGATTGGCTGATTCCATCAGCCAATCAGAATATTCCTACCTTAATTCCGATTGGCTGATAGAATCCTATCAGCCAATCGGAATTTGAGGGATGCCATCTTGGATGACGTCCCTTAAAGGAACCGTCATTCGTCGGGAAGTCGTTGGTGAAGATGGATGTTCCGCGTCGGCGGGATGAACATGGATCCGGAAGAAAGAAGATTGAAGATGCCGCTTGATAGAAGACTTCAGCCGGTTCATGGACCTCTTCAGCTCCCGCTTGGATGAAGACTTCAGCCGGATCATGGACCTCGTCAGCTCCCGCTTGGATGAAGACTTCAGTCGGATCATGGACATCTTCAGCCCCCCGCTTGGGTTTGGATCAAGACATCGGAGGAGCTCTTCTGGATCGATCGGTGAACCCGGCGAGGTGAAGACAAGGTAGGAAGATCTTCAGGGGCTTAGTGTTAGGTTTATTTAAGGGGGGTTTGGGTTAGATTAGGGGTATGTGGGTGGTGGGTTGTAATGTTGGGGGGGTATTGTATGTTTTTTTTACAGGCAAAAGAGCTGAATTTTTGGGGGCATGTCCCACAAAGGGCCCTTTTAAGGGCTGGTAAGGTAAAAGAGCTTTGAACTTTTGTAATTTAGAATAGGGTAGGGCATTTTTTTCATTTTGGGGGGCTTTGTTATTTTATTAGGGGGCTTAGAGTAGGTGTAATTAGTTTAAAATTGTTGTAATATTTTTCTAATGTTTGTAAATATTTTTTTATTTTTTGTAACTTAGTTCTTTTTTATTTTTTGTACTTTAGTTAGTTTATTTAATTTTATTTATTTGTAGGAATTGTATTTAATTTATTTATTGATAGTGTAGTGTTAGGTTTAATTGTAGATAATTGTAGGTATTTTATTTAATTAATTTATTGATAGTGTAGTGTTAGGTCTAATTGTAACTTAGGTTAGGATTTATTTTACAGGTAATTTTGTTATTATTTTAACTAGGTAACTATTAAATAGTTCTTAACTATTTAATAGCTATTGTACCTGGTTAAAATAATTACAAAGTTGCCTGTAAAATAAATATTAATCCTAAAATAGCTATAATGTAATTATAATTTATATTGTAGCTATATTAGGGTTTATTTTACAGGTAAGTATTTAGCTTTAAATAGGAATAAGTTATTTAATAAGAGTTAATTTATTTCGTTAGAATAAAATTATATTTAATTTAGGGGGGTGTTAGGGTTAGGGTTAGAATTAGCTTTAGGGGTTAAAAAATGTATTAGAGTAGTGGTGAGCTCCGATCGGCAGATTAGGGGTTAATACTTGAAGTTAGGTGTCGGCAATGTTAGGGAGGGCAGATTAGGGGTTAATACTATTTCTTATAGGGTTATTGAGGCGGATTAGAGGTTAATACATTTATTATAGTAGCTCTCAGGTCCGTTCGGCAGATTAGGGGTTAATAAGTGTAGTTAGGTGGAGGCGACGTTGGGGGCGGCAGATTAGAGGTTAATAAATATAATATAGGGGTCGGCGGTGTTAGGGGCAGCAGATTAGGGGTACATAGGGATAATGTAAGTAGCGGCGGTTTACGGAGCGGCAGATTAGGGGTTAAAAAAAATATGCAGGTGTCAGCGATAGCGGGGTCAGCAGATTAGGGGTCAATAAGTGTAAGGTTAGGGGTGTTTAGACTCGGGGTACATTTTAGGGTGTTAGGTGCTGACGTAGGAAGTGTTTCCCCATAAGAAACAATGGGGTTGCGTTAGGAGCTGAACGTGGCTTTTTTGCAGGTGTTAGGTTTTTATTCAGCTCAAACAGCCCCATTGCTTCCTATGGGGGAATCGTGCACGAGTACGTTTTTGAGGCTGGCCGCGTCCGTAAGCACCGCTGGTATCTAGAGTTGCAGTGGCGTTAAATTATGCTCTACGTTCTCTTTTTGGAGCCTAACGCACTGAAAACCCTGCCATTCTGTAAACTCTAAATACCAGCGGTATTTAAATGGTGCGGGGGAAAAAAAGCATGAGTAGCTAACGCACCCCCTTGGCCACAAAACTCTAAATCTAGGCGTAGGGGTTTAAGTTAGGGTGTTATGTTTTTGTAAAACTTTCTTTTTTCCATAGACTTCAATGGGGACTGACAAAATGCAGTAGCGATTTCGCAATCGCAGGTGTTTTTTCCAACATTTTTTCCCTATTGATCTCTATGGGGGAAAACGTGCACAAACACGCCAAGTCAGAACTTGGATTTTGTGCGGTATATGGCTTACCGCACAACAAAAGAAAGTTTTAGGGTGACTTGTAATACCGGCAGTATGGAAATAGCGATACGGACCCTTTCCACGCGGTGTGTACTCTACGGCTATTCTGTAGAAATGCCATTTTACAATCCTGTCCTTTTTATTTTAAGACTGCATTTTATAATGACAGAAAAAGTCAGAACCATCACTTTATTAAGAAAAGTTCAACATTTTATTAGTACATAATTAAAATCCAAGACATCACCGTTTTCAGCTCAACTTCAGCTGCTCATCCAACGTGTTTCCTGCCTATTAAGCGCTTTGTCAGGAATACACAACTGTGTCCCTATGATTCTTAAATAGTCTACACAATTAACTCTTAATAGACATTATATTAACTCTTTAAATTTTAATGGTTTATAATCATACATTAATGACACCATAAGACTTACATTCTGTTGCTAAACATAATATTAAAAGTATCAACAAAATATAAAAACATGAAGTACTTATGTCCTTATACCAATAATAAGTAGTAAAGAATTTAGTCATATTTTTATATATATATATATATATATATATATATATATATATATATATATATATATATATATATATAGATAGATGGATAGATGTGATAAATCAAACATTTAATGAGATCTGCATGAATATCAGAAAACAAAAAACTATGAACGCTACCTCTAGAAATGACATTTGACAATCCTATTCTTTTTATTTTATACTTGCATCTTTGTGATTGTAAGTTACCGTCATTTTACCTTCTTAGGGCTACTTTACAAGTTGTGTGCTAGTGTACACTACGGAAATAGCGAGTGTATTACAAGTTGCATTTTACATAAACACAACATAAATACATTTAAAAATACAACTATGCTCATATAAACACTATCTGATAAAAATATTCAAATAAATCTTAAAAACAAAGTTATAAGGGTTCAAAGGCATATAGTATTTGACAAGGTGTTTGACTGCAAAGTTCTATAATGTGTGTGTATATATATATATATATATATATATATATATATATATACAGTATATATAGATACTGTATATATATATATATATATATATATATATATATATACATAGTATCTCACAAAAGTGAGTGCACCCCTCACATTTTTGTAAATACTTTAGTATATCTTTTCATGTGACAACACTGAAGAAATTACACTTTGCTACAATGTAAAGTAGTGAGTGTACAGCCTGTATAACAGTGTAAATTTGTTGTCCCCTCAAAATAACTCAACACACAGCCATTAATGTCTAAACCGTTGGCAACAAAATTGAGTACACCTCGAAGTGGAAATGTCCAAATTGGGCCCAAAATGTCAATATTTTGTGTGGCCACCATTATTGTCCAGCACTGCCTTAACCCTCTTGGGCATGGAGTTCACCAGAGCTTCACAGGTTGCCACTGGAATCCTCTTCCACTCCTCCATGACAACATCATGGAGCTGGTGGATGTTAGAGACCTTGCACTCCCCCACCTTCCGTTTGAGAATGCCCCACAGATGCTCAATAGGGTTTAGGTCTGAAGACAAGCTTGGCTAGTCCATCACCTTTACCCTCAGCCTCTTTAGCAAGGCGGTGTTCGTCTTGGAGGTGTGTTTGGGGTTGTTATCATGTTAGAATACTGCCCTGCGGCCCAGTCTCCGAATGGAGGGGATCATGCTCTGCTTCAGTATGTCACAGTACATGTTGGCATTCATGGTTCCATCAATGAACTGTAGTTTCCCTGCTGGCAGCACTCATGCAGGCCCAGATCATGACACTCCCACCACCATGCTTGACTGTAAGCTAGACACACTTGTCTTTGTACTCCTCACCTGGTTGCCACCACACACACTTGACACCATCTGAATCAAATAAGTTTATCTTGGTCTCATCGGACTACGGGACATGGTTCCAGTAATCCATGTCCTTAGTCTGCTTGTCTTCAGCAAACTGTTTGCAGGCTTTTTTGTGCATCATCTTTAGAAGAGGGTTCCTTCTGGGACGACAGCCATGCAGACCAATTTGATGCAGTGTGCGGCATATGGTATGAACACTGACAGGCTGACCCCCACCCCTTCAACCTCTGCAGCAATGCTGGCAGCACTCATATGTCTATTTCCCAAAGACAACCTCTGGACATGACGCTGATCATGTGCACTCAACTTCTTTCATTGACCATGGCGAGGCCTATTCTGAATGGAACCTGTCCTGTGAAACCACTGTATGGTCTTACCCACTGTGCTGCAGCTCAGTTTCAGGGTCTTGGCCATCTTCTTATAGCCTAGGCCATCTTTATGTAGAGCAACAATTGTTTTTTTCAGATCCTCAGAGAGTTATTTGCCATGAGGTGCCATGTTGAACTTCAAGTGACCATATGAGAGAGTGTGAGAGCGATAACACCAAATTTAACACACCTGCTCCCCATTCACACCTGAGACATTGTAACGCTAATGAGTCACATGACACAATTGGGCCAAATTTTGACATTTCCACTTAGGGGTGTACACACTTTTATTGCCAACTGTTTAGACAGCAATGGCTGTGTGTTGAGTTATTTTGAGGGGACAGCAAATTTATAGTTATACAGCCTGTACACTCACTACTTGACATTGTAGCAAAGTGTCATTTCTTCAGTGTTGTCACATGAAAAGATATAATAAAATATTTACAAAAATGTGAGGGGTGTACTCACTTTCATGAGATACTGTATATATATATATATATATATATATATATATATATATATATATATATATGTATATATATATATATATATATATATATATATATATATATATATATATATATATATATACAGGTAGCCCTCAGTTTACGCCGGGGTTAGGTTCCAGAAGGAATGGTTGTAAATCGAAACCGTTGTAAATTGAAACCCAGTTTATAATGTAAGTCAATGGGAAGTGAGGGAGTTAGGTTCCAGGCCCCTCTCAAAATTGTCATAAGTAACACCTAATACATTATTTTTAAAGCTTTGACATGACGACTTTAAGTGCTAAACATCATTATAAACTTAATAAAATAATCACACAACACAGAATATATCATTAAACTAAGTTAAATTAACAAAAACATTTGCTAAACAACATTATAAGCCTAATGACATAATCACACAACACAGACTTCACTTGCCTTTTTCTGCAAACAGTTCTTTCTATGCATTCCAATCTGGACTGATTTATAGACAGGAAGATCTTGTTCCTTTGAAATCTGCTTGATAGCTCAGGTCTGGTTAAACTGATTAATTTCAGCTTGCTTGGCTTTGCTACAACACAAGCGGACAGCTCCACCTACTGGCTATTTTAATAAATGTACTGCTTCTCAATGCTTTTCAATAGCAGTCACATGACTGGAAAAAAAGGTTGTTATTCTGAAACGGTGTAAATTGAACCGTTGTAAAACGAGGGCCACCTGTATATATATATATATATATATATATATATATATATATATATATGGCAACAGAAAGAGATGTTCACAGTCAGTCAGAGAAATGAATCAACTGAAAGACTTACCAGCGCTACCTCAAAATAAAAGTAAACCACAAACTACCCTATAATATTCTCACAGAAATATCTCTGACAGGTAGTTTAATATTTATATTTAGCTGCCAGTCCAGATAATAGAACACAAATAAGTCCCTCAGGCTTATTTTCAAGGATAGATACAAAAAATGGCCTGGATGGCGCTTATATACAAATATAATTAAAATTGGGCAAATAGAATAGATATTAATAAGAATGATGAAAAAATAAACTTTAAATTATAGTTGCATAGCCTAGATATGTATACATATATTAGAACAATACACAATTCATATGTATTACAACAGAAAAAAGTCCATGTGAAATATAAGATGATGTGAACAGGTGTGGGATCTTCTCCTATATATCCCCCACTCAGATGTGCACTTACTTAAGAAACCCTCAATCATATGAGGTAAGGATGATTGTGTCAGCGAAAGAGAGTGGCACCTCCTGGAGTATGGAAACTGGATCACCGGAGCTGTGTCTCCCCCTGATGTTAGTTGTAGTAGATTCTGTGTTAGCACCTAGTTGTCTGTCTTGCTTTACAGCTTGTGTGCAGGTTTGGATAAAACTCCCAGTCCTGGGTCGCTGGCATGTGACAGGAAGATGAAGATGATGTTGATGTAGCAGGAAGGTCAGATTGGACAGCAGCTACAGTTGCACCCGGTGTAAATATAAGCTCCCTCTAAAGCTTCTGGAGACTGTAAGGCTGCAGCAAATATGGCCTCCGGTCTCTAATTTTTGCAAAAATGTCTGCCAACTTCAAATCTGGACAGCAAAATAAGTTGCAGCTGACAGGACTGACAACTCTGGTGTGAGGAAATACCAATCACTGGGAGGCTGGTGGCATCTCCGGGAGAAGATAATCACTCCCTAGCTGAACTCCTGTCTTCCTCTCTTTCCTTCCTGCCAATTCCTAGGAAGGACAGAGGGCAGATTCACATATTGGATTGCTTTATATATATATATATATATGTGTGTGTGTGTGTGTGTGTGTGTATATAATAAAAATTACATTGTTCTGTAAGTAAAGAACATTAGATTATGAGCTATTCATAGCTCCTGTCGGGTTAATGTGCAAGCTATAGGTGTGATATTTGGTTAGCATGCATCAGGTTTCACTTATGTGCAAACTTTTTACATTTAACTTACAATAAGAGCGTGACCCAACGAGCGTAAAAAACTTAGTTTACCCTTGAATGAAAACGCTAAATTGTCTGGAGTCTACTCCAGAATTTTTTTTTGTTTTTAGAAAGATAGATAATCCCTTTATTACCCATTCTACAGTTTTGCATAACCAATAAGATTATATTAATACACTTTTTACCTACGTGATTACTTTGTATTTAAGCCTCCACAGACTACCCTCTTATTTCAGTTCTTTTGAAAGACTTGCATTTTAGCCAATCAGTGTTGACTCATCAATAACTCCACGGGACTTAGCACAGTGTTATCTATATTGTACACATATACAGCGGGGCAAAAAAGTATTTAGTCACCCACCAATTGTGCAAGTTCTCCCACTTAAGAAGATGAGAGAGGCCTGTAATTTTTATCATAGGTATACCTCAACTATGAGAGACAAAATGTGGAAACAAATCCAGACAATCACATTTTCTGATTTTGGAAGAATTTATTTGCAAATTATGGTGGAAAATAAGTATTTGGTCAATATCAAAAGTTAATCTCAATACTTTGTTATATATCCTTTGTTGGCAATGACAGAGGTCAAACGTTTTCTGTTTTGGGGCTGTTGCTGGGCAACACGGACTTTCAACTCCCTCCAAAGTTTTTCTATAGGGTTGAGATCTGGAGACTGGCTAGGCCAATCCAGGACCTTGAAATGCTTCTTACGAAGCCACTCCTTCGTTGCCCGGGCAGTGTGTTTGGGATCATTGTCATGCTGAAAGACCCAGCCACGTTTCATCTTCAATGCTCTTGCTGATGGAAGGAGGTTTGCACTCAAAATCTCATGATACATGGCCCTATTCATTCTTTCATGTACACGGATCAGTCGTTCTGTTCCCTTTGCAGAGAAACAGCCCCAAAGCATGATGTTGCCACCCCCATGCTTCACAGTAGGTATGGTGTTATTTAGTTGCAACTCTCCTCCAAACACGACAAGTTGTGTTTCTACCAAACAGTTCTACTTTGGTTTCATCTGACCATATGACATTCTCCCAATCTGCTTCTGGATCATCCAAATGCTCTCTAGTATACTTCAGATGGGCCCGGACATGTACTGGCTTAAGTAGGGGGACACGTCTGGCACTGCAGTATCTGAGTCCCTGACGGTGTAGTGTGTTACTGATGGTAGCCTTTGTTACATTGGTCCAGGTCTCTGCAGGTCATTCACTAGGTCCCCACATGTGGTTCTGGGATGTTTGCTCACCATGCTTGTGATCATTTTGACCCCATGGGGTAAGATCTTGCGTGGAGCCCCAGATCGAGAGAGATTATCAGTGGTCTTGTATGTTTTCCATTTTCTAATTATTGCTCCCACAGTTGATTTATTCACACCAAGCTGCTTGCCTATTGCAGATTCAGTCTTCCCAGCCTGGTGCAGATTTACAATTTTGTTTCTAGTATCCTTCGACACCTCTTTGGTCTTCACCATAGTGGAGTTTGGAGTGTGACTGTTTGAGGTTATGGACAGGTGTCTTTTATACTGATAACAAGTTCAAACAGGTGCCATTAATACAGGTAATGAGTGGAGGACAGAGGAGACTCTTAAAGAAAAAGATACAGATCTGTGAGAGCCAGAAATCTTGCATGTTTGTAGGTGACCAAATACTTATTTTCCACCATAATATGCAAATAAATTCTTTCCAAATCAGACAATATGATTGTCTAGATTTGTTTCCACATTTTGTCTCTCATAGTTGAGGTATACCAATGATGAAAATTACAGGCCTCTCTCATCTACTTAAGTTGGAGAACTTGCACAATTGGTGGCTGACTAAATACTTTTTTGCCCCACTGTACTAGCACTATTTAGCTGTCAAAATGCACTGAGATAAGAGGGCTTAGAAATTAGCATATGAACTTAATTAGGCTTAGCTTTCAACAAAGAACACCAAGCAAACAAAGCAAATTTGATGATAAAAGTAAATTGGAAAGTTGTCTAAAATTTCATGCCCTATCTGAATCATTAAAGTTTAATTTTGACTAGACTGTCCCTTTAATTAGGATTTAGCAATTGTGTCTTCTGGATTGGGATTAAACCATTTGCCATTAAGTTATATTTACTAATTTACTAGCAACCAAGAGCTTGGTTCTAACAGTAACAAAAGTCCTAAAAGTTTGGGGGGCGGAGCCTACAGCTGTTGCGGAAGGTCATGTTTTAGAGGAGCTCCTGATTCTCACTAGGTTTTGCAGAGTATTTTATTTGTCAAAATTGTTCTTTAACAACAGAGTTTTGCCCTACATGCTCTTGGGAGACCCTGGGAGAGTTTGTGATCATATCTCGCAAAGATGATTCTTCCTATGCTCTTCAGCTAAGCAACGTGGAGACGGACCTCTGTTTATCTACGCTGCTGGGGCGGCTGCATATTCCCCCCCAGGATTTGAGGGATCCTGGGTTATAAGTAGTGAAAAGTGCTACTATATCTATACTATAGCTATCTTGCTACAACCCGCATATGCCTTCATAAAAACTTACACTTGTTTAAGCTACTGTTGACAACACTCAAAATGGCGTCTGCTCACGGTGATCTGATGTCTACAACACTTTGGATCCTGGAAGACCGCTTAATGAAATTAGAATGGTACCTGCTCCAAGCGCTAGAGACTGACAGTGCTACTACCCAACCTGAAAACTATACGAAACAGCCAGGGGATAAACATAATCAGCTATTAGAGTTTTCACAGACAAAATGCACCCTAACCTCTATGGCAGCCTTACCAGATCTCCCTGATACTAGTGAGGTCACTAACTCACAGCGGAAGGCTAGGATGGCTGATCTAAATGTTCTACAACAGTTCGGTCCATCTGATTGTGCTGAAGGAGCGATGTTTCTTGCCCTAGCAAAAAATGTAGCAGTTGTGAAAGATAACGCTCCTGATAGTGAATACGCTTAAGGATGAAGCTATGATGGGGATTCGGTCCATAATCTTACCTTCAGTGTCCGGTCCTGTCAAAATGAATCCGGTGCTATGTGGGGCTCATGCTGGGCGGAGTATGAGGCCGCATCAGGCCATATCTGTTACATGCCCAGGAACTTTGAAAATGAGCGACTCCATACCTTTGCTGGGGGCCTCCAATCTCAAGTCTTATGTCAGACCAGAGGCAGCTCCTCGGAGAAGAGGGATCGGGTGAACCACAAAGAAATAATATCTAGCTGCCCACGTACCCCAGGTATAATCCATTTCAAAGCTGATTGGAGTATGAAAATGGAGGTCTACTATCTGGACAATGACAATCTAACGACCTGAAGCTTATGGTCCAGTTCATATGCAACATATATGCATTTATTACGTTTCGCTTTTACTTGTTTTTCTCTGTGTTTTCTCTTGTTGTTGTTTTGTGTTTCTCACGTATGTTACCATTGAACACTGCTTATATATAGAACTTGTATGGGTCAATCACATATAAGTCTCTTGATGGGTGACTTATGCAGATGGAGGTCTGCCATTTGTTTAATCCTGTTTGTACCACATAATGCTTCTGTTACATCGCAAACTTTATACTATGCTTAATATATAAGGTAGCGGATTGTAGCCTTGCTAGCTCGCTAGATTCCCTAGAGGACACATATTTGAATCTCCTAAGCAAATATAGTATTCAGGTCCTTCAGTTAATGTAATAATTGTTCTTATTAACTCCTAACAGGTCTAAGTGGGATAGAAAACATGTCTAAGTACTGTGTGGACATTTTTACATCTCCTACAACATAATATGCGAGGCCTAGTGTAGTTAATATGCCCCTAATTAAAGATGAATATAATCGAATGGCACTAATTTAAATCAGGAAAATCTCTCCCTTTTAGTATACCTAAAGTTACAAGAGTCCAAAAGTGACCTTATTAATTTCATTTATAACAGGCAAAATGTCCTATTAGATGAATTAAAAGTTTATAGTCCACGTGAAGCTATTTTGTTCTACACAGGGATTACTTACTCATTGGCCATGATGACAGTAGACAGAGGTTAATTATATTTTACATGCTAACCATCCTACTATTCAAATGTATTTGTTTTGGAGGTCCAAGTTTGACCTCATCTGTCGGGAGGAGGATGAAAAATATGAGGATAATCATTTGAAATTAAAGTGACACTCCTTGACATCCAATCCTCAGGCACCACTTTATTTATATATCCATGCACAAGGTGGTAATGGAAACACTAGTTAACGCTAAGCGAAGTTTATAAATCCAATTTAGTTATTGCAAATACAGCTCTTACAGTTATATATGTACTTTGTTCTTACAGTTCATGTTTTTAAATCTACAAAATGAGGATGTTATTCAAGTCCCAAAAGTGGTCTCTTTTGTTTAGGTAAGACTTCCTCCCATAGGTTGTTTATATTGTGATGGGGTCCAAACGTGGCCTCATGTGACAATTAGGAGGTCTAATGATCATTAGGCATTTGTTATACCTACTGTATCTGGGAATATCTCTTTTAGGAATTTTCAATGTGTAAATACACCATGTAATGTAATATCTGCCTTTACAATGTATGTATGCCTTACTTTAATCCTCAAATAAAAATATTTAAAAAAAAAAAAAGTCCTAAAAGTTACTGACACTGTAAAATCTTTATATAATTGCTTAACCATATTCTTATAGTTCTGTACAGTATGGTTTGGAAGGTTTGCAGGATTTTTTTTATTGAACAAGACATTCTTAGATTGGAATTGAACTCTTTGGATTATATGGGCAAATTCATGATGTGAAATGTTATATTAACACATCTCTGTGTCTATTTTTACATTGAGTAATGTGTAGAGTACCTTGGAAAACCTCATATATGATTTAGTTTCAAATCTAATCTCTGCTTACCCAAATGGATGATCAGGCAGATGCTAATAAAGAAGTCCATGAAGCTGTGCCAGCCGGGTTGTGCAGAAAACAGCAAACTAAATGATATTGATTTCCTTCTAGGGAGAGAACTTTAATGCACCAACCGAACACATAAAGCAGAACGATGATTTAGGTACATGAAAGGCACATTTAATAACAGATCTGGGCCGCCCATGGGACAATATATATGAATATGTTTTAATGATTTACAATGAATTAAATCCGGAAAAAAAATGGTATTGAAAAATTGAACTAATAACATTTAATGTATAAATAATTAATAACATATCATGTTTTACTGTAAAGAAGATCTTGGAAATAAGCCAACCATAGGCAGGAGATTAAAAAAGAGAGACATTAACATTTATTAACTATTGAGAGCTAAAGCCCTTTTAATTATTTTTTTCTGTGGGTATGAAGAAAATGTCCATTTTAGTAGGAATGACACACCTAATTAACCCACAGACAGTCATTCAATCCTCCTCCCTACAAGACAGCAGGTAGCCTAACTTGTATTGTTCATGTTCAGTAATTAACCAATAGCAGCAGAAGCTGTTCTACTATCCAAATAATTTTAGCTCCACCGTCATCACCTGCTCTATGCTTTTTCCCTACAAATATATTATTTCCGTAATACCTATAGTCCTCCTGCCACCACCAGCAGCAATAGCAACCAGTTAACAGCTCCAGCATCACCAGTAGTCAGTAAAAGACCTAGAAATAACCAAATCTCATGAAGGACATGCGCCAAACTGAAGAAAACAGAGAATAATATTTCCTACACGTATTTAACGCTATACATAACTGAACTACATGTAAAGCTCATCTGTCAGGATAATCAAAGAATGGAAGGGGACAAATGGGGCAGCTGGGCATGTAAAGAAGCATCAAATCCTGCTGCAGAAGATGGATACTAGTAAAGACGCATAGTCCAGAACCAGAAGCTTAACTGCTCTTCTTGGGATATTATCTTCCTCCCAAACAGGAAGAATTGTGTGTGCATTACTTTTGATTCTTTATTTTCTTAACATACAAATTCTCTATTTGGGCCAATGTGTGTCAATTGATTGTATTTTGAATTTAATCCACGATGACAATTATACTAATATTTGTATTTTGAATGTTTTTGTTTACTATCACAACCCGAGAAAGAAATTACTCATGCAGGTCACATGTATTGTTACTGATGGTGGGGGGAAGGATTGGAATTGTAGTTATTAAAATTAAAGTATTTTAAAATAAATAAATAATCAGTCATAATGAGACAGGGATGGCAAGGTCATGGATCTTATCTGAGGACTGAAGTTGGCATAAAATATACTACTGGCAATTAGCTCTATATATGAGGTCCAATAAAGGGTTCATTTCGAATGAGCAACAATTGGGTTTTCTTGAGGTTATAAAACGAAATAACTGCTATTGTAGCCATTAAGCTTATTGACAGTTTACGATGGCACGTTTTCCATCATTAACAAAAAAAGAATTACGCGTCCCATAGAAAAAAAAGAAGTCACTGTTATCACACTGTTGGAAGCTGTTAATAATGTCAGGCTCAACTCTTTTCTTGTACATAAGTTTTCAAACAATACAAGTGTTTCACTTTATAAATGTATTGTTATTTTTTTTTATATTTATTGCTGGCCCAGGTATAGGACTAGTTGGAGTTATGTTCCTATTTAAATATCAATATATATTAACATATACAAATATAATAAAGCACATATCTCCATAATTCCAGCTGGGCCTAGGGCACCACTAAATATTACATATCGCAAATTTGCCAGTTTGCCGGTGCCCAATGCTGGTTGTTGCTACAGCGAACTTGCGGTAGCAATTATCGTTCCAAAAATTAACCAGTTAGTTTTCATTCTTGTTTTTTTTCTTCTTTTTTTTTTTTAAATGTAGCATTTAAAAAAAAATGCACTTAGACGTTTTGGGGAGTTAAAGTTGGCGGCTGTGGGTTTAAAAACCCCCCAAAAAAACGGCACTGAAAAATGCCTTTAGATAGCGGTCTATGCGAACTGTGTGTTCCCTGTAAACATATATGTATATGCTTATATACATATATATTTAGATGTTAATATGTGTGTATCCACATATTAACACATAAATATATATGTATATAATTATATACCTGTACATATATATTTACATTTGCTGCTCATCGCTGCACCAGTTCTTATGCGGGATGAGAACGAGGCTCTTATTGGAGCCAATGGAAGTACTCTATTGTGAGCGCAATGCTTACATGGACTGTTATTATAAAGTGGACGCAAATATAGCTTTAGTGAAAGCAATATTTTGTGCTCCACTTAGTGGCCCATAAAGGGGAACAAGCATGTTGAGAACTAATGAAGGCATATGATTGCAGGACAATGGGTATTATCTAAAGCCTGATCAAGACCTACCCACCTACCATTTTCACCAATTCAATGTATAGTTTCCTCCTTTTTATAGAAGACAGCTGCACACTTCTTATCTATAAAATGAATACAGCTGATCATTTTCACAAGTAGAGCCAAATCAAATACAATATGATGTCTTGAAAAACATTCCTCAAGCCATATCCATAAAAAAATGAAACAGCGTATTCGTAATACAAATGTGTTCATTGTGAGAGCCATAGTACAAACGTTATTCCAACATTCATTTATATTGTGGATCCTCAGCCATCAATTGTCCACTACAGAAATGCTAGCCCTAAATGTATCAATGTTCAATTAGGCCAATGTTATATAGATGTAACTCCTTCAAATAAGCATGTTTGTAACAATGAAACAATCATCAGTTAGGTGAGTATCATGTTAGTGGACTCATTCATAGAATCACATTCACTGCAGTGATACCATCATCACAAAAGCTTACTTGTGTAATCCCTGAGCATTCTCGACTTCGGACCCGGAGCTCACTGATCCATCTGGATAGCACCTCTTATGTAACACAATCCTACTGTGGACTGTAGATGTACTGGGATCCTATGTGACGACCCTGCATAGCAGGGCATTTAGCTGTATATCCTCTGTGCAATGCTCGTGGGATATTCCTCTATCAAACCAAACTTGGCCAGTAGTCTTCTTATCCAGGTATTAAAATATCTCAGAGCAGAGAGAGTTTGTAAAATGAGGTAAGCAGTACTCACAATAGGCAGGGTAGTCCTTGGCGGCAACAGGCAGACAATCCAGCAGCATAGCAGTTCAGGGGTAAACAATAGAAGGACCAGGAACAGGCAGGAGTCAGCAACAAAAGGAAATCCAGCAGTATAACAGCTCAAGGGTAAACCAATTAAAGGACCAGACAGGCAGAGTTCAGTAACAGTATAGCAACGCAACAGTTCAGAGGTTAAGCAGACAGAGGGGTCAGACAAGCAGAGTTCAGCAACACTATAGCAATCCAGCAGTTCAGGCATTAAGAAGGCAGAGTGGTCAGACAAGCAGAGTTCAGCAACAGTATAGCAATCCAGCAAATCAGGTGTTAAGCAGGCAGAGTGGTCAGACAAGCAGAGTTGAGCAACAGTATACCAGTCCAGCATAAAATAGCATAAAGCAATACAACAACCAGGAGCACACTAAGCAATACCTATACTTGGGCAGTGAAGATAGTAGTGACAGACTTACATAGGCTCAGGATTCGCGCCACAGGAGATCCGGACCAGCTTCAGAAGGGGAGATAACTGCCGCATCCCTGGCAACAGCCAGAGCAACAACCGCCGCATCCCTGGCAACAGCCAGAGCAGCGCGGCGTGACACTCTGCTTGTAAAAACAAGCAACTTGCGTTTTACCCATATAGTTTACCTCTTCTTCTTCTGACTCAATATGATTACATCATATGCATATATAGCGAGTATTTTCAGTCTGCCTACTTATCCCTGAGTGAAATATTAGCTATTCTTAAAGAGGCATCTACAGTTGCAAGAAAAAGTATGTGAACCCTTTGGAATGATATGGATTTCTGCACAAATTGGTCATAAAATGTGATCTGATCATCATCTAAGTCACAACAATAGACAATCACAGTCTGCTTAAACTAATAACACACAAAGAATGAAATGTTGCCATGTTTTTATTGAACACACCATGTAAACATTCACAGTGCAGGTGGAAAAAGTATGTGAACCCCTAGACTAATGACATCTCCAAGAGCTAATTGGAGTGAGATGTCAGCCAACTGGAGTCCAATCAATGAGATGAGATTGGAAGTGTTGGTTACAGCTGCCCTGCCCTATAAAAAACACACACCAGTTCTGGGTTTGCTTTTCACAAGAAGCATTGCCTTATGTAAATGATGCATCACACAAAAGAGCTCTCAGAAGACCTACGATTAAGAACTGTTGACTTGCATAAAGCTGGAAAGGGTTATAAAAGTATCTCCAAAAGCCTTGCTGTTCATCAGTCCACGGTAAGACAAATTGTCTATAAATGGAGAAAGTTCAGCACTGCTGCTACTCTCCCTAGAAGTGACCGTCCTGTAAAGATGACTGAAAGAGCACAGCGTAGACTGCTCAATGAGGTGAAGAAGAATACTAGAGTGTCAACTAAAGACTTACAAAAGTCACTGGCAAATGCTAACATCCCTGTTAGCGAATCTACAATACGTAAAACACTAAACAAGAATGGATTTCATGGGAGGATACCACAGATGAAGCCACTGCTGTCCAAACAAAACATTGCTGCACGTTTACAGTTTGCACAAGAGCACCTGGATGTTACACAGCAGTACTGGCAAAATATTCTGTGGACAGATAAAACCAAAGTTGAGATGTTTGGAAGAAGCACACAACACTATGTGTGGCGAAAAAGAGGCACAGCACACCAACATCAAAACCTCATCCCAACTGTGAAGTATGGTGGTGGGGGCATCATGGTTTGGGGCTGCTTTGCTGCGTCAGGGCCTGAACGGATTTCTATCATCGAAGGAAAAATGAATTCCCAAGTTTATCAAGACATTTTGCAGGAGAACTTAAAGCCATCTGTCTACCAGCTGTAGCTCAACAGAAGATGGGTGTTGCAACAGGACAATGACCCAAAGCATAGAAGTAAATCAACAACATAATGGCTTAAACAGAAGAAAATACGCCTTCTGAAGTGGCCCAGTCAGAGTCCTGACCTCAACCCAATTGAGATGCTGTGGCATGACCTCAAGAAAGCGATTCACACCAGACATCCCAAGAATATTGCTGAACTGAAACAGTTCTGTAAAGAGGAATGGTCAAGAATTACTCCTGACCGTTGTGCACGTCTGATCTGCAACTACAGGAAACATTTGGTTGAAGTTATTGCTGCCAAAGGAGGTTCAACCAGTTATTAAATCCAAGGGTTCACAAACTTTTTCCACCCGCACTGTGAATGTTTACATGGTGTGTTCAATAAAAACATGGCAACATTTCATTCTTTGTGTGTTATTAGTTTAAGCAGACTGTGATTGTCTATTGTTGTGACTTAGATGATGATCAGATCACATTTTATGACCAATTTGTGCAGAAATCCATATCATTCCAAAGGGTTCACATACTTTTTCTTGTAACTGTATACTACATTAAAGGCATATATACATACACAATGGTAATGACATATTTACATAATCTCACATGCCCTGAATCTCTTTTCATGATAGAGGCAATTTAACACAAAAAGGAGTAAATATATAATAAAATCTATATAGCTACTCTCCTAAATGGAGCATAATTTATCTCTTTATTGAGGACATTGTTTTAATTAATTTAAATTGAAAATCCCTTTGCATTCAGATTGCATTAATTTTTTATCCAGATCGCTTCCTCTACCCTGAAAATTATTAAGTTCCAAACCTCTGAATGTTAAACTTTCTTCATCCTTATTATGATATTTCAAAAAGTGACTTGCTATAATTCTGGTTTTCACACATTTGTTTTTATATTCCTTTTATTCTCCTTAATTCTATCACATACAAGTGGATATAAAAAGTCTACACAAAAAGGAAAAAAAATGGGATAGTGCTATGAATAGCTGAGAGGTGAAAAATAAGGGTCCAAATGTGATAATATAATAAATATTATAAATACTATATATAAAAAAAAAATGTGTAAGCGCCACAAAAGACAGCAATAGAAAATATGTTTAAAAAGACCAACAATAAAAAATATGTTTAAAAAGAACCAAATAAATAATATTCTACAATATCTCTCAAGATGGTGAAATGATCAGTACCATAAACCATCCGATAATGCCAGTGAAGCCCAAAGAATGGAATGGATATATTGGATCAAATGATAAAATTTATTAAATGACAATCAGTTTACGAATATTCTAACAATTAATACTAGATAAATTTAAAAGTGTGATGCCGGCATCAATAAAATACGTATTCTAAACTACAAGGATAAAAACAATGATAAATTATTAATAAACAGTGTATAATCAATACTAGATAGAAGGCAATGGAGTTAATAAAATTAGGTAGGGTGTACAGACAAAAGTAACCAGTAAATGTATCAAATGGGATGTTAACACGTTGTTGGAAACCTGTATCCTTTATGGCTTTCGCAACAGTGTAGTATAGCAGTAAGATGATCCGTATACAGGCTCAAGTTTTATTCTCTGGTTCCTGATGGTAAAACAACGAGTGTGGAACTCGAATCACTGATGTGAAAAACTGATACTCTCTCCGTAAACCTGTTCCTGCACTGTGGTCCGTCCAGCACAATGAGTATTCAGCGTCTTAGGCAAATGGTTAGAACAATGTTCCTCGCTGTGGTGAAATCAGATCCGGGTTAGAGTTCAAAATAGTTCCATTCAGATATACCTCTATTCTTGAGGCTTTATTTTAACCCGGTATTCAGACAAATGATCAACAAGGTGGGTCCGTATAAGTAGGTCCTGGGACACGGATTACACATACAGAGACAGCTCAAAATAAAGTTTCAGAACTGCTCAATGTACCTGTCCTATCTATTAGCGATACCACACCGGAGGTTGAATTGATAAGTATGCACGCTCTGTAAGCAAATTCTACGCATTTCAGCTGCCAGGGGCCTTTATCAAGATGCTTACTGAATATGTGTTTCATTTTAAATAGCCCATGTTCTATTTTCATTGGATGAAATCCAGCCTATGAGATTTATACATTTGTGGATACGATATGAGGTTCAGAACCTACTACAAAAGTAAAATTAAATATACATATATACTATTAAACCCTAATAACATTTTCCAATCGTAAGATGTTCTTATTCATATTGGGAGATATACATTACATTAAATATATTTCAAACTTAGAAGAATATTTAATTTGTTTGATATAATATATCTCATTCTTAATGGCTTCACTAAAATTAGAGACTGTTCCATGGAATTTGATGATTTAAGAACCAAACATCCATTCCCTAGAGATATATATATATATATCCAAAGATGCTGCTCCGTTTTTTAGGGGTTGTTTTAGATTTTTAGAGACAATATATCATAATAATCAATGCAGTCTAAGCTATTTCAAGGGGTAATTTTGAACTATTCAGAAACGGTATATTGTAATATATTGTAATACATGCAGTATAAGCTATTTTAATATACATGCAGTATAAGCTATTTTTTGAGAGAGTGTAGCATCTTTTAATCACACCCCTGTACCTAGTTTGAATCTAACCTCTAATTTCTAGATCCACTCCTTCTAATTATATTTTTTTATATTATTATTACCACTAGGGATTTTTGAGAACACTTTTTCTTGATCACTATTTTTCTTTTGTTTTTTTATTAATCTTAAGATTTTTTCACTCAAAGATTTTTTTCACTCCAAGTTTTTTCACTAAGAAGTTTTATAGTTATCGGCAACTATACACATTATTTATCCTATTTAATTAAACCATACTTACATTTTCACCAAAACTTTTTTCTAAACAATTTTTGACACAAAAATAGTTTTTAGACATTTTTTATAACTAGCTATTCTGTACATCAAGAAGTGTATTTAGAGGACATGGAGGATATCCATATAGATTTAGAAAATATACGTTCTAAAGAAATTAAACATACTTTAGAAATCAAATATATACAGAACTACCTAGATTTAAAAATGGGGCCAAGAGGCCTCAGATTGAAAAAAGATTGTACATTTATCTTACCGGACCTTTTACAAACAGAATGGTTTGAAGTACTAGAAACAGCATCTTTAAATCTTATGAAAATTATAGTTAAATCAAGAAATCTGCAACTTACTGATGTAAAAAAAAAGATATAGAAACAGTAAGAAATAAAATGAATACAATAGAACCCAGTGAGGAACATAAAAATACACAAATTGAAATAATAAAAAGAATCTCAGAACTCAAAAGTAATATTATTTTACAAAAGAACTATAAATTTAGATAAGCGATAAAGCAGACTATAAGATAAATGACAATGATAATATATCCAAAAATGTTGATCCAAATCGAGTAGATCCAGAAAATAATACTGACGAAATCATAAGTGATAATTCCACCATAGATAATTCTAGAAAAGAACTAGCATATATATTCAGTAAGAAAAAGACCAATAATAAAGCTAAGGTGGACCAACATAATCATGTACAGGATAAACATAATGACAATTATCAATATCAGAATAGAACTAATGACATAAATAGACAGTCTAAGATGAGAAGAGGATACTATCACAGTAATAATAATAATCAGTGGAGTGAAGACACTACTAATATGGCTATTAAAACACCAATCAGAAACACAAACAATTGCTGTCACACACGAGATAAACAACATGCATCCCCAATGAGAGAATATAATGGATACACTAATAATAGAAATGAGAGAGGATATAATAATGCACATAACCGAAGACATCATCAAAATTGGTATCAAAATAGACATTAAAACAGAAAACATAATCATGAACATTATGATAAAGAACCATTTAGTTATCAACAAAACAATTATGGAAACAGGCATAATGATAGATACTTTGACAACAGATATAATGATAGACAATTTGATAACACATATAGAGACTATCCTAAACATTCACATAACACATATAGAGAATATCCAAAATATTCACATAATGATCATCATAACTGGAGAATACCTCTACAAAATAAATTTACACCATTACAACAAACACAGAGCCCTCAGAGAACATACCAATATAGAAAACAATTCAATTCCAACATGCCAGAAGAAACCATGCATAACACACATTTTTTAGAGGATACCCCCGCAAAAGCCACAAAGAAATATACAGGGAAAATGAAGACTAGAGGTAGAAGAGGGAGAGGAACCTCTAAACAAATCACAAAAGAGATAAAAAGTGAAAATACAGCTGGAATGTTTAACTTAAGTAAAGTCGTTCTAAGTAAAGAACAAGAAAAAGTGTTAGGGAAAGGCTTAACCTTTGCACCGTCCTGTAGACTTAATAAGTTTGAGACTTTAATAAATATCAACCAGTACATTAGAAAATTAACGCTAAAAAGAATTTTTTTTAAAAATCCCATACAAAACAGAACCATATATAACAGTTACATTCACACTAACTTAAAAGCCAAATCCACTTTTTTCCCCACACAGGAGAAGAGTGAACATATACAATACACAAAACATAAAAAAAGACTTAGAACTCTTGGATCAAAGTAAACCTATAAAAAAGAAATTGAGTAGAAAAGAGACTGAAACACTGAAAGAATTACAGAATAATACTGAAATAGTAGTGAAACCAGCGGAAAAGGGTGGGGGGATTGTCATAATGGACAAAAACTATTATATTGAAGAAGCTAATAGAATATTGCAAGATAAAACGACTTACATTAAACTTAAACAGAATCCCTTAAATCAACAGGAACTAAAATTGGGAAATTAACTTATGGAAGCAAAAGAGGAAGGTATTATGAATGAATCAGAATTCAATTTTTTATATACATCACATCCAAAAACTTTTTACTTCCTGCCAAAAATTCATAAAGACTTACAAAAACCTCCCAGCCGCCCCATCATTTCTGGGATAGGATCTCTTACCTCAGGCCTATCCCAGTATGTAGATTTCTTCTTGCAGAAATACATTATCACACTACCAGCATATTTACGAGATTCCACACATTTTTTGAACAAAATTAAAGATTTAGACTGGCATGATAATTATATTTTGGCAACATGCGACGTGAATTCTTTGTGTACTAACATTTCACATCAGATAGGAAAGGAGGCAATAAAATAATTTCTAGACAAAGACAGAGATTTACCTAATGCGCAAAATACATTTATTCTGGAATATATTAGTTTTATATTGCAGATCAACAG
>NC_069499.1:1526189668-1526250836 GCF_027579735.1 Bombina bombina | reverse complement strand
AAAAACACTTTTTTGACTGTGTTAAATAATAGCAGTCAGTTTCCTTCACACGTGTGCGTTTCATTGCCTGCCAGGGCACAGTGTCACCCCAGTGCAACTCATATCTGGTGTAACAGTAGTGTACATTTAAAAAAAAAAACAATTTTTTGACTGTGTTAAATAATAGCAGTCAGTTTCCTTCACACGTGTGCGTTTCAGTGCCTGCCAGGGCACAGTGTCACCTCAGTGCAACTTATATCTGGTGTAATGGTAGTGTGTACATTTAAAAAAAAAACAACACTTTTTTGACTGTGTTAAATAATAGCAGTCAGTTTCCTTCACACGTGTGCGTTTCAGTGCCTGCCAGGGCACAGTGTCACCCCAGTGCAACTCATATCTGGTGTAACAGTAGTGTGTACATTTAAAATAAAACAACACATTTTTGACTGTGTTAAATAATATGAGTCAGTTTCCTTCACACGTGTGCGTTTCAGTGCCTGCCAGGGCACAGTGTCACCCCACTGCAACTCATATCTGGTGTAACAGAAGTGTGTACATTTAAAAAAAAAAAAAACAACACTTTTTTGACTGTGTTAAATAATAGCAGTCAGTTTCCTTCACACGTGTGCGTTTCAGTGCCTGCCAGTGCCAGGGCACAGTGTCACCCCACTACAACTCATATCTGGTGTAACAGTAGTGTACATTTAAAAAAAACAACACTTTTTTGACTGTGAAATAATAGCAGTCAGTTTCCTTCACACGTGTGCATTTCAGTGCCTGCCAGGGCACAGTGTCACCCCAGTGCCACCACTCATATCTGGTGTAACAGTAGTGAACATTTAAAAAAAAACAACACTTTTTTGACTGTGTTAAATAATAGAAGTCAGTTTCCTTCACACGTGTGCGTTTCATTGCCTGCCAGGGCACAGTGTCACCCCAGTGCAACTCATATCTGGTGTAACAGTAGTGTACATTTAAAAAAAAACAACACTTTTTTTACTGTGTTAAATAATAGCAGTCAGTTTCCTTCACACGTGTGCGTTTCAGTGCCTGCCAGGGCACAGTGTCACCCCAGTGCAACTCATATCTGGTGTAACAGTAGTGTACATTTAAAAAAAAAAAACACTTTTTTGACTGTGTTAAATAATAGCAGTCAGTTTCCTTCACACGTGTGCGTTTCAGTGCCTGCCAGGGCACAGTGTCACCTCAGTGCAACTTATATCTGGTGTAATGGTAGTGTGTACATTTAAAAAAAAAAACACTTTTTTGACTGTGTTAAATAATAGCAGTCAGTTTCCTTCACACGTGTGCGTTTCAGTGCCTGCCAGGGCACAGTGTCACCCCAGTGCAACTCATATCTGGTGTAACAGTAGTGTACATTTAAAAAAAACAACACTTTTTTGACTGTGTTAAATAATAGCAGTCAGTTTCCTTCACACGTGTGCGTTTCAGTGCCTGCCAGGGCACAGTGTCACCCCATGCAACTCATATCTGGTGTAACAGTAGTGTGTACATTTAAAATAAAACAACACATTTTTGACTGTGTTAAATAATATGTCAGTTTCCTTCACACGTGTGCGTTTCAGTGCCTGCCAGGGCACAGTGTCACCCCACTGCAACTCATATCTGGTGTAACAGAAGTGTGTACATTTAAAAAAAAAAAAACAACACTTTTTTGACTGTGTTAAATAATAGCAGTCAGTTTCCTTCACACGTGTGCGTTTCAGTGCCTGCCAGGGCACAGTGTCACCCCACTACAACTCATATCTGGTGTAACAGTAGTGTACATTTAAAATAAACAACAATTTTTTTACTGTGAAATAATAGCAGTCAGTTTCCTTCACACGTGTGCGTTTCAGTGCCTGCCAGGGCACAGTGTCACCCCAGTGCAACTCATATATGGTATAACAGTAGTGTGTACATTTTAAAAAAAACAACACTTTTTTGACTGTGTTAAATAATAGCAGTCAGTTTCCTTCACACGTGTGCGTTTCAGTGCCTGCCAGGGCACAGTGTCACCCTAGTGCAACTCATATCTGGTGTAACAGTAGTGTACATTTAAAATAAACAACACTTTTTTGACTGTGTTAAATAATAGCAGTGAGTTTCCTTCACACGTGTGCGTTTCAGTGCCTGCCAGGGCACAGTGTCACCCCACTGCAACTCATATCTGGTGTAACAGTAGTGCGTACATTTTAAAAAAAAAACAAATTTTTGACTGTGTTAAATAATATGAGTCAGTTTCCTTCACACGTGTGCGTTTCAGTACCTGCCAGGGCACAATGTCACCCCAGTGCAACTCATATCTGGTGTAACAGTAGTGTACATTTAAAAAAACAACACTTTTTTGACTGTGAAATAATAGCAGTCAGTTTCCTTCACACGTGTGCGTTTCAGTGCCTGCCAGGGCACAGTGTCACCCCACTACAACTCATATCTGGTGTAACAGTAGTGTACATTTAAAATAAACAACAATTTTTTTACTGTGAAATAATAGCAGTCAGTTTCCTTCACACGTGTGCGTTTCAGTGCCTGCCAGGGCACAGTGTCACCCCAGTGCAACTCATATAAGGTATAACAGTAGTGTGTACATTTTAAAAAAAACAACACTTTTTTGACTGTGTTAAATAATAGCAGTCAGTTTCCTTCACACGTGTGCGTTTCAGTGCCTGCCAGGGCACAGTGTCACCCTAGTGCAACTCATATCTGGTGTAACAGTAGTGTACATTTAAAATAAACAACACTTTTTTGACTGTGTTAAATAATAGCAGTGAGTTTCCTTCACACGTGTGCGTTTCAGTGCCTGCCAGGGCACAGTGTCACCCCACTGCAACTCATATCTGGTGTAACAGTAGTGCGTACATTTTAAAAAAAAAACAAATTTTTGACTGTGTTAAATAATATGAGTCAGTTTCCTTCACACGTGTGCGTTTCAGTACCTGCCAGGGCACAATGTCACCCCAGTGCAACTCATATCTGGTGTAACAGTAGTGTACATTTAAAAAAACAACACTTTTTTGACTGTGAAATAATAGCAGTCAGTTTCCTTCACACATGTGCGTTTCAGTGCCTGCCAGGGCACAGTGTCACCCCACTGCAACTCATATCTGGTGTAACAGAAGTGTGTACATTTAAAAAAAAAAAAAACAACACTTTTTTGACTGTGTTAAATAATAGCAGTCAGTTTCCTTCACACGTGTGCGTTTCAGTGCCTGCCAGGGCACAGTGTCACCCCACTACAACTCATATCTGGTGTAACAGTAGTGTACATTTAAAAAAAACAACACTTTTTTGACTGTGAAATAATAGCAGTCAGTTTCCTTCACACGTGTGCGTTTCAGTGCCTGCCTGCCAGGGCACAGTGTCACCCCAGTGCAACTCATATCTGGTGTAACAGTAGTGTTTACATTTAAAAAAAAAAAACACTTTTTTGACTGTGTTAAATAATAGCAGTCAGTTTCCTTCACACGTGTGCGTTTCATTGCCTGCCAGGGCACAGTGTCACCCCAGTGCAACTCATATCTGGTGTAACAGTAGTGTACATTTAAAAAAAAAAACACTTTTTTGACTGTGTTAAATAATAGCAGTCAGTTTCCTTCACACGTGTGCGTTTCAGTGCCTGCCAGGGCACAGTGTCACCTCAGTGCAACTTATATCTGGTGTAATGGTAGTGTGTACATTTAAAAAAAAAAACAACACTTTTTTGACTGTGTTAAATAATAGCAGTCAGTTTCCTTCACACGTGTGCGTTTCAGTGCCTGCCAGGGCACAGTGTCACCCCAGTGCAACTCATATCTGGTGTAACAGTAGTGTGTACATTTAAAATAAAACAACACATTTTTGACTGTGTTAAATAATATGAGTCAGTTTCCTTCACACGTGTGCGTTTCAGTGCCTGCCAGGGCACAGTGTCACCCCACTGCAACTCATATCTGGTGTAACAGAAGTGTGTACATTTAAAAAAAAAAAAAACAACACTTTTTTGACTGTGTTAAATAATAGCAGTCAGTTTCCTTCACACGTGTGCGTTTCAGTGCCTGCCAGTGCCAGGGCACAGTGTCACCCCACTACAACTCATATCTGGTGTAACAGTAGTGTACATTTAAAAAAAACAACACTTTTTTGACTGTGAAATAATAGCAGTCAGTTTCCTTCACACGTGTGCATTTCAGTGCCTGCCAGGGCACAGTGTCACCCCAGTGCCACCACTCATATCTGGTGTAACAGTAGTGAACATTTAAAAAAAAACAACACTTTTTTGACTGTGTTAAATAATAGAAGTCAGTTTCCTTCACACGTGTGCGTTTCATTGCCTGCCAGGGCACAGTGTCACCCCAGTGCAACTCATATCTGGTGTAACAGTAGTGTACATTTAAAAAAAAACAACACTTTTTTGACTGTGTTAAATAATAGCAGTCAGTTTCCTTCACACGTGTGCGTTTCAGTGCCTGCCAGGGCACAGTGTCACCCCAGTGCAACTCATATCTGGTGTAACAGTAGTGTACATTTAAAAAAAACAACACTTTTTTGACTGTGTTAAATAATAGCAGTCAGTTTCCTTCACACGTGTGCGTTTCAGTGCCTGCCAGGGCACAGTGTCACCCCATGCAACTCATATCTGGTGTAACAGTAGTGTGTACATTTAAAATAAAACAACACATTTTTGACTGTGTTAAATAATATGTCAGTTTCCTTCACACGTGTGCGTTTCAGTGCCTGCCAGGGCACAGTGTCACCCCACTGCAACTCATATCTGGTGTAACAGAAGTGTGTACATTTAAAAAAAAAAAAACAACACTTTTTTGACTGTGTTAAATAATAGCAGTCAGTTTCCTTCACACGTGTGCGTTTCAGTGCCTGCCAGGGCACAGTGTCACCCCACTACAACTCATATCTGGTGTAACAGTAGTGTACATTTAAAATAAACAACAATTTTTTTACTGTGAAATAATAGCAGTCAGTTTCCTTCACACGTGTGCGTTTCAGTGCCTGCCAGGGCACAGTGTCACCCCAGTGCAACTCATATATGGTATAACAGTAGTGTGTACATTTTAAAAAAAACAACACTTTTTTGACTGTGTTAAATAATAGCAGTCAGTTTCCTTCACACGTGTGCGTTTCAGTGCCTGCCAGGGCACAGTGTCACCCCAGTGCAACTCATATCTGGTGTAACAGTAGTGTACATTTAAAATAAACAACACTTTTTTGACTGTGTTAAATAATAGCAGTGAGTTTCCTTCACACGTGTGCGTTTCAGTGCCTGCCAGGGCACAGTGTCACCCCACTGCAACTCATATCTGGTGTAACAGTAGTGCGTACATTTTAAAAAAAAAACAAATTTTTGACTGTGTTAAATAATATGAGTCAGTTTCCTTCACACGTGTGCGTTTCAGTACCTGCCAGGGCACAATGTCACCCCAGTGCAACTCATATCTGGTGTAACAGTAGTGTACATTTAAAAAAACAACACTTTTTTGACTGTGAAATAATAGCAGTCAGTTTCCTTCACACATGTGCGTTTCAGTGCCTGCCAGGGCACAGTGTCACCCCACTGCAACTCATATCTGGTGTAACAGAAGTGTGTACATTTAAAAAAAAAAAACAACACTTTTTTGACTGTGTTAAATAATAGCAGTCAGTTTCCTTCACACGTGTGCGTTTCAGTGCCTGCCAGGGCACAGTGTCACCCCACTACAACTCATATCTGGTGTAACAGTAGTGTACATTTAAAAAAAACAACACTTTTTTGACTGTGAAATAATAGCAGTCAGTTTCCTTCACACGTGTGCGTTTCAGTGCCTGCCTGCCAGGGCACAGTGTCACCCCAGTGCAACTCATATCTGGTGTAACAGTAGTGTTTACATTTAAAAAAAAAAACACTTTTTTGACTGTGTTAAATAATAGCAGTCAGTTTCCTTCACACGTGTGCGTTTCATTGCCTGCCAGGGCACAGTGTCACCCCAGTGCAACTCATATCTGGTGTAACAGTAGTGTACATTTAAAAAAAAAAACACTTTTTTGACTGTGTTAAATAATAGCAGTCAGTTTCCTTCACACGTGTGCGTTTCAGTGCCTGCCAGGGCACAGTGTCACCTCAGTGCAACTTATATCTGGTGTAATGGTAGTGTGTACATTTAAAAAAAAAAAAACACTTTTTTGACTGTGTTAAATAATAGCAGTCAGTTTCCTTCACACGTGTGCGTTTCAGTGCCTGCCAGGGCACAGTGTCACCCCAGTGCAACTCATATCTGGTGTAACAGTAGTGTGTACATTTAAAATAAAACAACACATTTTTGACTGTGTTAAATAATATGAGTCAGTTTCCTTCACACGTGTGCGTTTCAGTGCCTGCCAGGGCACAGTGTCACCCCACTGCAACTCATATCTGGTGTAACAGAAGTGTGTACATTTAAAAAAAAAAAAAACAACACTTTTTTGACTGTGTTAAATAATAGCAGTCAGTTTCCTTCACACGTGTGCGTTTCAGTGCCTGCCAGTGCCAGGGCACAGTGTCACCCCACTACAACTCATATCTGGTGTAACAGTAGTGTACATTTAAAAAAAACAACACTTTTTTGACTGTGAAATAATAGCAGTCAGTTTCCTTCACACGTGTGCGTTTCAGTGCCTGCCAGGGCACAGTGTCACCCCAGTGCCACCACTCATATCTGGTGTAACAGTAGTGAACATTTAAAAAAAAACAACACTTTTTTGACTGTGTTAAATAATAGAAGTCAGTTTCCTTCACACGTGTGCGTTTCATTGCCTGCCAGGGCACAGTGTCACCCCAGTGCAACTCATATCTGGTGTAACAGTAGTGTACATTTAAAAAAAAACAACACTTTTTTGACTGTGTTAAATAATAGCAGTCAGTTTCCTTCACACGTGTGCGTTTCAGTGCCTGCCAGGGCACAGTGTCACCCCAGTGCAACTCATATCTGGTGTAACAGTAGTGTACATTTAAAAAAAAAAACACTTTTTTGACTGTGTTAAATAATAGCAGTCAGTTTCCTTCACACGTGTGCGTTTCAGTGCCTGCCAGGGCACAGTGTCACCCCACTGCAACTCATATCTGGTGTAACAGTAGTGTGTACATTTAAAATAAAACAACACATTTTTGACTGTGTTAAATAATATGAGTCAGTTTCCTTCACACGTGTGCGTTTCAGTGCCTGCCAGGGCACAGTGTCACCCCAGTGCAACTCATATCTGGTGTAACAGTAGTGTTTACATTTAAAAAAAAAACAACACTTTTTTAACTGTGTTAAATAATAGCAGTCAGTTTCCTTCACACGTGTGCGTTTCAGTGCCTGCCAAGGCACAGTGTCACCCCAGTGCAACTCATATCTTGTGTAACAGTAGTGTACATTTAAAATAAACAACACTTTTTTGACTGTGAAATAATAGCAGTCAGTTTCCTTCACACATGTGCGTTTCAGTGCCTGCCAGGGCACAGTGTCACCCCACTGCAACTCATATCTGGTGTAACAGAAGTGTGTACATTTAAAAAAAAAACAAAAAACACTTTTTTGACTGTGTTAAATAATAGCAGTCAGTTTCCTTCACACGTGTGCGTTTCAGTGCCTGCCAGGGCACAGTGTCACCCCACTACAACTCATATCTGGTGTAACAGTAGTGTACATTTAAAATAAACAACAATTTTTTTACTGTGAAATAATAGCAGTCAGTTTCCTTCACACGTGTGCGTTTCAGTGCCTGCCAGGGCACAGTGTCACCCCAGTGCAACTCATATCTGGTGTAACAGTAGTGTGTACATTTTTAAAAAAACAACACTTTTTTGACTGTGTTAAATAATAGCAGTCAGTTTCCTTCACACGTGTGCGTTTCAGTGCCTGCCAGGGCACAGTGTCACCCCAGTGCAACTCATATCTGGTGTAACAGTAGTGTACATTTAAAATAAACAACACTTTTTTGACTGTGTTAAATAATAGCAGTGAGTTTCCTTCACACGTGTGCGTTTCAGTGCCTGCCAGGGCACAGTGTCACCCCACTGCAACTCATATCTGGTGTAACAGTAGTGTGTACATTTTTAAAAAAAAACAAATTTTTGACTGTGTTAAATAATATGAGTCAGTTTCCTTCACACGTGTGCGTTTCAGTACCTGCCAGGGCACAATGTCACCCCAGTGCAACTCATATCTGGTGTAACAGTAGTGTACATTTAAAAAAACAACACTTTTTTGACTGTGAAATAATAGCAGTCAGTTTCCTTCACACGTGTGCGTTTTAGTGCCTGCCAGGGCACAGTGTCACCCCAGTGCAACTCATATCTGGTGTAACAGTAGTGTGTACATTTTTAAAAAAACAACACTTTTTTGACTGTGTTAAATAATAGCAGTCAGTTTCCTTCACACGTGTGCGTTTCAGTGCCTGCCAAGGCACAGTGTCACCCCAGTGCAACTCATATCTTGTGTAACTGTAGTGTACATTTAAAATAAACAACACTTTTTTCACTGTGTTAAATAATAGCAGTCAGTTTCCTTCACACGTGTGCATTTCAGTGCCTGCCAGGGCACAGTGTCACCCTACTGCAACTCATATCTGGTGTAACAGTAGTGTGTACATTTAAAAAAAACAACACATTTTTGACTGTGTTAAATATTATGAGTCAGTTTCCTTTACACGTGTGCGTTTCAGTGCCTGCCAGGGCACAGTGCCACCCCAGTGCAACTCATATCTGGTGTAACAGTAGTGTACATTTAAAAAAAAAACACTTTTTTGACTGTGAAATAATAGCAGTCAGTTTCCTTCACATGTGTGCGTTTCAGTGCCTGCCAGGGCACAGTGTCACCCCAGTGCAACTCATATCTGGTGTAACAGTAGTGTACATTTAAAAAAAACAACACTTTTTTAACTGTGTTAAATAATAGCAGTCCGTTTCCTTCACACGTGTGCGTTTCTGTGCCTGCCTGCCAGGGCACAGTGTCACCCCAGTGCAACTCATACCTGGTGTAACAGTAGTGTAGATTTAACAAAAAAACACTTTTTTGACTCCTTTACATGTGTGTGTTTCAGTGCCTGCCTGCCAGGGCACAGTGTCACCCCAGTGCAACTCATATCTGGTGTAACAGTAGTGTACATTTTAAAAAAACAACACTTTTTTGACTGTGAAATAATAGCAGTCAGTTTCCTTCACACGTGTGCGTTTCAGTACCTGCCAGGGCACAATGTCACCCCAGTGCAACTCATATCTGGTGTAACAGTAGTGTACATTTAAAAAAACAACACTTTTTTGACTGTGAAATAATAGCAGTCAGTTTCCTTCACACATGTGCGTTTCAGTGCCTGCCAGGGCACAGTGTCACCCCACTGCAACTCATATCTGGTGTAACAGAAGTGTGTACATTTAAAAAAAAAAAACAACACTTTTTTGACTGTGTTAAATAATAGCAGTCAGTTTCCTTCACACGTGTGCGTTTCAGTGCCTGCCAGGGCACAGTGTCACCCCACTACAACTCATATCTGGTTTAACAGTAGTGTACATTTAAAAAAAAAAAAAACACTTTTTTGACTGTCAAATAATAGCAGTCAGTTTCCTTCACACGTGTGCGTTTCAGTGCCTGCCAGGGCACAGTGTCACACCAGTGCAACTCATATCTGGTGTAACAGTAGTGTACATTTAAAAAAAAAAACACTTTTTTGACTGTGAAATAATAGCAGTCAGTTTCCTTCACACGTGTGCGTTTCAGTGCCTGCCAGGGCACAGTGTCACCCCAGTGCAACTCATATCTGATGTAACAGTAGTGTACATTTAAAAAAAAAAACACTTTTTTGACTGTGTTAAATAATAGCAGTCAGTTTCCTTCACATGTGTGCATTTCAGTGCCTGCCAGGGCACAGTGTCACCCCAGTGCAACTCATATCTGGTGTAACAGTAGTGTACATTTAAAAAAAACAACACTTTTTTGACTGTGAAATAATATCAGTCAGTTTCCTTCACACGTGTGCGTTTCAGTGCCTGCCAGGGCACAGTGTCACCCCAGTGCAACTCATATCTGGTGTAACAGTAGTGTACATTTAAAAAAACAACACTTTTTTGACTGTGTTAAATAATAGCAGTCAGTTTCCTTCACATGTGTGCATTTCAGTGCCTGCCAGGGCACAGTGTCACCCCAGTGCAACTCATATCTGGTTTAACAGTAGTGTACATTTAAAAAAAAAAAAAACACTTTTTTGACTGTCAAATAATAGCAGTCAGTTTCCTTCACACGTGTGCGTTTCAGTGCCTGCCAGGGCACAGTGTCACACCAGTGCAACTCATATCTGGTGTAACAGTAGTGTACATTTAAAAAAACAACACTTTTTTGACTGTGTTAAATAATAGCAGTCAGTTTCCTTCACATGTGTGCATTTCAGTGCCTGCCAGGGCACAGTGTCACCCCAGTGCAACTCATATCTGGTTTAACAGTAGTGTACATTTAAAAAAAAAAAAAACACTTTTTTGACTGTCAAATAATAGCAGTCAGTTTCCTTCACACGTGTGCGTTTCAGTGCCTGCCAGGGCACAGTGTCACACCAGTGCAACTCATATCTGGTGTAACAGTAGTGTACATTTAAAAAAAAATACAATTTTGACTGTAATAGATTGAATAGCAGTTGGATGTCTGCAAGCGTGTGTGTCAGGCCTACAGCGTCTACTCTGCCAACTTCTGCCAGTGCACAGTGCCACTCATATCTGTTGTCACAGTAGCTTGCATGCATAGTACCACTAATCGAAAAAAAAAAATGACAGGCAGAGGCAGGCCACCCCGCAGGGGCCGTCGTGATCGTCGTGCTGTGATTCCCTTTGGCCCTAGAATAATGCCCAATGTTCAGAGGCCACGTACCCCGAACTCGAACAGTTCTGAGGACATAGTTGACTGGCTAACACAGGACACCCAATCTTCTACAGCTTCTGCTCGGAACCTTGACGCACCATCCTCCTCCAGCTTATTTTCGGGCACCTCTCAAGTTACCACTCGCCCGCCTGCCGCCACCACCAGCACTAGCACTACAGCCGCTTCACTTGATCTGTCAGAGGAGTTATTTACACATCAGTTGGAAGAAATGAGTGATAGTGATGCGCAACCATTATTGCCAGAGGATGTAGATAACAGGGATATGTCTCAGTCAGGCAGCATTACACACATGGACGTACGGTGTGATGATGATGATGTTGTACCCGCTGCTGCTTCCTTTGCTGAGTTGTAAGATACAAGTGAAGCGGTTGATGATGACGATGCGTCCGTGGATGTCACGTGGGTGCCCGCTAGAAGAGAAGAAGAAGAGGGGGAAAGTTCAGAATGGGGAGACAGAGAGGAGGAGGAGACGAGTTGGAAGCAGGGGGAGGTCGTCGCAAGGAGCTAGTGGCACAGTTAGACAGCATGCATCGGCACCCGGGGTCAGCCAGACAGCACGCCAATCAACGCATGCGGTTGCCACCACCAGAATGCCGTCATTGCAGAGCTCAGCAGTGTGGCATTTTTTTTGTGTGTCTGCCTCTGACAACAGCGATGCCATTTGCAACCTGTGCCAAAAGAAACTGAGTCGTGGGAAGTCCAACACCCACCTAGGTACAACTGCTTTGCGAAAGCACATGATCACACATCACAAACGCCTATGGGATCAACACATGAGTACAAGCAGCACACAAACTCAAAGCCGCCATCCTCCTCCTGGTGCAGCATCTTCAGCCACGTCAACCACTGCTGTCCTCCTTGCCCCCTCTCAACCATCCGCCACTCCATGTCTTGCCTTGAGCAGTTCCTGCTCATCTGCCCACAGTCAGGTGTCTGTCAAGGACATGTTTGAGCGTAAGAAGCCAATGTCACAAAGTCACCCCCTTGCCCGGCATCTGACAGCTGGCTTGTCTGAACTCTTAGCCCGCCAGCTTTTACCATACAAGCTGGTGGAGTCTGAGGCGTTCAAAAAATTTGTAGCTATTGGGACACCGCAGTGGAAGGTACCCGGCCAAAATTTCTTTGCACAAAAGGCAATCCCCAACCTGTACTCGATTGTGCAAAAGGAAGTAATGGCATGTCTGGCACACAGTGTTGGGGCAAGGGTCCATCTGACCACTGATACCTGGTCTGCAAAGCATGGTCAGGGCAGGTATATCACCTACACTGCGCATTGGGTAAAAATGCTGATGGCTGCCAAGCATGGAATGTGTGGCTCTGCAGAGGAGTTGGTGACACCGTCACGACTTGCAGGGAGGCCTGCTGCCACCTCCTCTACTCCTCCTACTCCATCCTCTTCCATAACCTCCTCGGCTGAGTCCTCTTCTGCTGCTGCGTCTTGCTCCACATCAGCGGCTGCAACAATACCTAATTTTTTCAGGCATGTTTACATTCCTAATTTTTCTGGCCTCTAGTGCTGCACTGTGGCTTCAAAAACCAAACAAAAAAAAGGCACATAACAGGGATTAAACTGATAGGAATAGTACTACTTAACACACCACTCCTATCTGGTGGCACATTAGATTGCACGCGCAGTGCCCCAAATTTGAAGTAGGAGGTCCGACCAAACATCTTTTTCTGTCTCCCATTCCTAAAATCAATGCCATATACACGTCCCCTGATAGGGGACGTAACAGGGATTAAACTGATAAGAATAGAACTACTTAACACACCACTCCTATCTGGTGACACATTAGCTTGCACGCGCAGTGCCCTAAATTTGAAGTACGAAGACCGACCAAGCATCTTTTTCCATCTCCCGGTTCCTAAAATCAATGCCATATACACGTCCCCTGATAGGGGATGTAACAGGGATTAAACTGATAAGAATAGTACTACTTAACATACCACTCCTATCTGGTGGCACATTAGATTGCAAGCGCAGTGCCCCAAATTTGAAGTAGGAGGATCGACCAAGCATCTTTTTCCATCTCCCGGTTCCTAAAATCGATGCCATATACACGTCCCCTGATAGGGGACATAACAGGGATTAAACTGTTAAGAATAGAACTACTTAACACACCACTCCTATCTGGTGGCACATTAGATTGCACGCACAGTGCCCCAAATTTGAAGTAGGAGGACCGACCAAGCATCTTTTTCCATCTCCCGGTTCCTAAAATCCATGCCATATACAAGTCCCCTGATAGGGGACGTAACAGGGATTAAACTGATAAGAATAGTACTACTTAACACACCACTCCTATTTGGTGGCACATTATATTGCATGCACAGTGCCCCAAATTTGAAGTAGGAGGACCGACCAATCATCTTTTTCCATCTCCCGGTTCCTAAAATCGATGCCATATACACGTCCCCTGATAGGGGATGTAACAGGGATTAAACTGATAAGAATAGTATTACTTAACACACCACTCCTATCTGGTGGCACATTAGATTGCACGCGCAGTGCCCCAAATTTGAAGTAGGAGGACCGACCAAGCATCTTTTTCCATCTCCCGGTTCCTAAAATCGATGCCATATACACGTCCCCTGATAGGGAACGTAACAGGGATTAAACTGATAAGACTAGTAATACTTAACACACCACTCCTATCTGGTGGCACATTAGATTGCATGCGCAGTGCCCCAAATTTGAAGTAGGAGGACCGACCAAGCATCTTTTTCCATCTCCCGGTTCCTAAAATCGATGCCTGATAGGGGACGTAACAGGGATTAAATTGATAGGAATAGTACTACTTAACACACCTTATAATAACGCAGAGAGAGGCAATGCAGAGAGCGGAGTCTGAAGAAGAGGATTCAGAGGAGGAAGGTGGCTTTGAGGAGGTGGAAGACCAAACACAGCAAGCGTCCCAGGGGGCTTGTTGTCACCTTTCAGGGACCCTTGGTGTTGTACGTGGCTGGGTGGAGGAAGAGACCTTCAATGACATCAGTGAGGACAAGGAACGGGACATGACTAGCTTGGTATCCAACCTTGTGCAAATGGGGAGTTTGCGGTTGTGCAAATGGACTGTTTGCGGTTGTTTGCGGTGCGTAAAATGGGGAGTTTGGTCTGTCACTGTGAAGCGGGCGTAACCCTTACACTACCTGATCGATACACCATCATACCTGATGTTTTAAAGCACGTTATTCCAAACAATTTAGGAATGTTAGGTGATTTATGCACTTTATGGATTAAAACCAGACTCTGCATCAACTATGTAATTTTCCATGGGAGTTTTGCCCCCTTGAAACAACTTTGCCATCACTATTGTGGCCAGAAAGAGTCCCTGTGTGTTTTAAAATTCGCCTGCCTATTGAAGTCTATGGGGGTTCGCCCGGTTCGCCCGTTCGCGAACAGTTGTGGAAGTTCGTGTTCACCAAATTTTTATGTTCGCGACATCACTATTTGTCACACATCAAATAGGAATAATGGGTTTTTTGCGCTCTCCCGAATATGCGTCACAGAGCTAATATGGAATTGCGCATCCGTGAAATGCCTATCCTCCGCCATTTCATACATTGAATATCGATTCATACAAAAGTTAGAAATATTAATTTGTATAATTCAATCTTTCCAATGATCCTATTGGAATATCGTGATACACACAATTGTAAATATATTCTAAAGATTTACAAATTATACTCATCACACTAATAGATCCAAATCAATTCCTAATCACGGATGCGCAATTATGCTTTTAATTATTGTGCAATGCTCATGGAAGATATAATTGCACAGATATGTGAACATGGGTTTTCTGTAACAGTGGCATTACTTTAGACATGTTTGTCAAATGTATACATTAATTAGTATAAATGTGAAGAATACAGTATCCTGATTTTCAATCTTATAAATTACAAAAGCTATACTAGCAATATAAAACAAAAAAATGACGGCTCAATGTCTAACAATTGATGACAATGCAAGAAGACATAAAATAACTTAAAGGGACACTTAGCAACATAAAAGCTTGAATAAAAATATACATGATCTCTTTATTTATAAATACATTTTTGAAAACCATGAACTCATGTGAAGAATTAGAATGTTTAACTTTGTCAATTTGAAAAACAATGTATGATTGTTCGTGTAAAAGTTCTGAGTTGTATTAATGAAATCCAATCCTGATTTAATATTTTAAATGGATTTTGGTGCTGGACCCTCAAGCTACGGTTTGTCCCAGTCTTGTATGTCTCATTATACTTTACTTTTGTCTTACAAATTTGGACATAACATTGCCTAATCCATTCACATTGATTTATATTAACATGGATCCTCTAATTTGATTTCAAGTGTATTTAAAAAGAAGAATCAGGATTCTGAGATCGAAATCCATTGTAATCCAAATTACAATTTATTAGTATTTGAAGATATTCCTCTGATTTGTGCTATCTTTATTTGAATGTAATATTAGGGTCTTGCCCATTTTGAATTCTGCACCTGGGTAGTGCTTGACAGTAGTTGGCTACATTTAGACAACATTAACACATTTTTACACATGTGCAGAATATATAAATATACATCTCATATGCTTTGATATTTTCTTCTTATCATTAAGAGAGAAGACTAATTAAAGATTCATGATGATAGGAGGAAATTATATATATTTTTGAAATTGCATGGTCTCTCTGATTCATTACATCAACATATAGAATAGACAATTGCTTTAGAGTGACATTCTCAAATATTTGTATGGAATTTATCTATAGATAAACAATATCTTTAGTAATGATTACACTGTTTTTATGAAACAATACTGTGATTTAAATCAAATCTTTCACTCTCTGACTACCTTTATATCTAAGAAAATTCAAACTGCACCATGATGACATAGTTTAAAATATATCTTATGTCTTGCATTGTGAACAATATGTGTTGTGTCAGAAACCAGATCATTGCACAAATGTATAAATGTGCCACATGTACTATGCTCTAGTTGTCACCAGTTGTTATTCAAAGTGTTGTCTGTCTGGATTCTTTTACAAAGAGGGACCAATAGTTAATTGTAAATATGCCATAGATTAATATGATATGATTTGGCTGTCTAATATTTTAAGAAATCGGACATATGTGAAAGACATTTTCTTTCCACTCACCTTGATGAACTAATGAATTTATTTTTCATATTAGTGGTCTAGTCTTCACATTTCATAGATATTAAAAGATATTATTTCAAATAGTTTAGAATAATGTTATTTTGAAATACCAAATATTTATATTTAAAGTTAATGTACAAATTGTGTTACATAATATTTGTTTATATCATCAATAGATCTAGTTATTGTGACTGACTCTGAGGGATCCAGCACTGACACAGATCTGCCTTTGCAGGGTTCTGGTAAGTCCATTGACTCATTCATATGTCATTAAAGGTGTATTTTTCCAAAATATTCTGATCATGATTATGATGAAGCATTCCATTTAAATAAAACTAATAATGGACTCCTCTAATTATATATATTTTAATTTAGTTTAATATTAAGATCTCAAAGCCTCTTATTCTACACCTTTGTGCTTCACAACATGGCTAGCACAGGTTGATATTTTGTATAAATATAAACAACAATCATCAAGCGATACACACATGTAGACTATTAAATGTTCCATGTACTATGCTTTTTTCCTGATTTACAAAATACAGACAATTACATTAAATTATTAATCATCGATAAATAATATTTTATTTCATTTGCATGCTCCATCAACATTATGACGTTCCTAACTTTGGTTCGGTATCTCTTTATTGCAACATTGATGTGCGTCCTTGAGCAACAGTAACACATGTTATAATATTTGATTTTAACGTGTACACAACATATTATGTTTTACAGATATTGAGGTAACAACATGTGCAATGGAGGTGGAAGTGGCTTGCTCAAAGTCTGATGGTAGGTCAAATATACATAACATGTATCTAACGTGTATTATGGTTTCCAAATCATACTATTATTGAAAAATAAAGTCTACAGCTTTGTCCCTTTAAAATATATTATTCCATTATTTTTTCAATACACTACTGCACCCCTTTCTATATCATGCAGCATGAACATATGTTTTTATTTATTTTCCTATTTATGTATGAATTGTCAGTAATGACATCATAATGTCACATGCATATTACATCCAAACCCCCAATAATCATCTTATGATTGTACAGAAAGTCATTGCTATTCATCTGAGTGCATAGATGCAGACCATCTCATTATGTCATCACTGTTCTGAGCTTCTCATCCACTTCTAAGTATACATAAAACATAATCGTGTTGAAATTCATTGATTTAATTTCATGATTTATGATGTGTAAAGGGATTTGCAAATGATTTATGTGTAGAGTGTCCATTTCACTTAAACAAACATTAATATTCCTCTAACCTAGAAAATGCTATTCTGAATGTGTCTATTAATATTGGGATGAAATTCAATCCTAATGTAAAAGAGATATTCACAAAACGTACTCTGTAAAAGTAATGTCAGATAGATACCATTCTATTCTATTAATATGAACCATTCTATTCTATTTTTATGAGCAGTAGTATCTACCGTGTATAGATTCTGAATAGTAATTGATTGAACCATCAAGCTTAAAATAATTATATTTAAGATTACAAAGGCAATCATCTTAATCTAAATGTTAATCAGTGATTACCTTGTTTCAAAGGCTATGTGGAGTGGCCATTTAGATTTGATCATATTACACACTCCCATATTATACAATTCTTGGAGTCTCCAAAGTCTATCCACGGGCATGTGTCTAAAAGAACTCTATGGCGTTTCAATCTCAAATGCATACATGCGTACTGATATATTATCAAAAAGAGAAATATCATATTATAAATTCATAAAGATTAGCACATAATGTTGACTTTGAAAAATAAACTGCTAGATTACGAGTTGTGCGTTAGGCTGATTGGAACAGCGAATAGAATGCGAGCTCAATCCTATTGGCTGATTGGATCAACCAATTGGATTGAAATTAAATCCTTTTGGCTGATTGCATCAGCCAATAGGATTTTTTTCTACCTTAATTCCGATTGGCTGATAGAATTCTATCAGCCATTCGGAATCTAAGGGACGCCATCTTGGATGACATCACTTAAAGGAACCGTCATTCAGTAAGAAGACTCCGGATAAAGAGGATGCTCCATGTCGGATGTCTTGAAGATGGAGCCGCTCCGCGTCGGATGGATGAAGATAGAAGATGCCGTCTGGATGAAGACTTCTGCCCGTCTGGAGGACCACTTTGCCCTGCTTGGATGAAGACTTAGTTGAGGACTTCGGCCCGGGTTGGATGAAGACTTTTGCCGCTTCCTTGAGGATGGATGTCTGGTCTTCAGAAAAGTAAGTCGATCTTCAGGGGGATAGTGTTTTATTAAGGGTGTATTGGGTGGGTTTTATTTTTAGGTTAGGGCTTTGCGCCGCAAAAGAAATAACTGCCCTTTTAAGGGCAATGTCCATCCAAATGCCCTTTTCAGGGCAATAGGGAGTTTAGGGTTTTTTAATTAGTATTTTATTTGGGGGGGTTGGTTGTGTGGGTGGTGGGATTTACTGTTGGGGGGGTTATTTGTATTTTTTTTTACAGGTAAAAGAGCTGAATTCTTTGGGGCAATGCCCCACAAAAGGCCCTTTTTAGGGCTATTGGTAGTTTAGTTTAGGCTAGGGTTTTTTTATTTTGGGGGCTTTTATTTTGATAGGGCTATTAGATTAGGTGTAATTAGTTTAAATATCTTGTAATTTGTTTATTATTTTCTGTAATTTAGTGTTTGTTTTTTGTGTGATTGAGCTAATTTAATTTATTTAATTGTTTTTAATTTAGTTAATTTATTTAATTGTAGTGTAGGTGTTAGGCGTTATTGTAACTTAGGTTAGGTTTTATTTTACAGGTAAATTTGTATTTATTTTAGCTAGGTAGATATTAAATAGTTAATAACTATTTAATAACTATTGTACCTAGTTAAAATAAATACAAAGTTGCCTGTAAAATAAATATAAACTCTAAGCTAGCTACATTGTAACTATTAGTTATATTGTAGCTATCTTAGGGTTTATTTTATAGGTAAGTATTTAGTTTTAAATAGGAATTATTTAGGTAATGATAGTAATATTTATCTAGATATATTTAAAATATATTTAAGTTAGGGGGTGTTAGGGTTAGACTTAGGTTTAGGGGTTAATAAATTTAATATAGTTGCGGCGGTGTAGGGGGGGCAGATTAGGGGTTAATGAATAAAATGTAGGTGGCGGCGGTATAGGGGGGGCAAATTAGGGGTCAATACGTATAATTAAGGGTTAATAAGCTTATTTAGTTGCAGCGGGGTCCGGGAGCAGCGGAATAGGGGTTAATAAGTTTTATTTAGGTGGCGGCGGTGTCGGGGCGGCAGATTAGGGGTTAATAAGTATAATGTAGGTGGTGGCGGTGTAGGGGGAGCAGATTAGGGGTGTTTAGACTCGGGGTACATGTTAGGGTGTTAGGTGTACACGTTCCCATAGGAATCAATGGGATATCGGGCAGCAGCGAACATGAGCTCTTGCTGCTTTCCGACTCCCATTGATTCCAATGGCATCCGCCACCTCCAGGGTGGCGGATTGAAAACCAGGTACGCTGGGCCGGAATAGTGCCAATCGTATCTGGTAGTTATTTGATAACTTACAAAAGTAGTCAGATTGTGCCGAACTTGCGTTTGGAACATCTGTAGTGACGTAAGCATCGATCTGTGTCGGACTGAGACTGGCGGATTGTATGTTACGTCACCAAATTCTACTTTTGCTGGTTTGTAGGGTTTGATAAGTAAGGCGAATCAGGCTCGCCACAAATACACTGCGGAATTCCAGCATATTTGCGGTTGACGGCTTGATAAATACATGCCCAAATCTCAATGTTGATTTGTGATGGTGTCGTATTTGTTAAGTGTTGTAAATGTTTTTTCTTTGTAATAATGTTTCGTAATCGTCAATGTGAATGCTTTGTTTGTGTATCAGTGTGCAATTCTGTATTATTATTTTTTGTTCTGTGTTGCAGATTGCAGCATATTTTCCTATTCCTCGTTTAGTGTAAATGTTCTGTAGTATTAGTTGTTTCCAATTATGACTGTTGAATGCGTATATGTGCTATGTTGCATGAGCGATTGTTGTTTTTACATTTGATCTGACAGTTTTTCTTGTCCATGTCCGTAATATGAAAGAGCAGTGTGTATTTCTCACGAGATCGAGTGTTAGAAGAAAAATCCATGTATTGTTCTATTTGCATTGATATCTATGGGAGAAATCATTACGTGCCCGTGATTACGCTTAGTAAATCAACGCGGTACTCGTGTTACTGTGACAGATTACAAGGTTGTTTTCAGACTCATAATACCTATGTTATGAAAGGTGCGCAATGAAAATAACGTACACGAAATTAGCGAGCAGCCATAACGCCACAACTTGTAATCTAGCTGATATTTAATACCTATAGTTACTATTTTTTTAACTAGATGTCACAATACATCCAGATTTAATAAAAGATATGTATGATAAGACAATTTAGATAAACTATGTTTTCTCCTGATCAATTAATGTGAATTAATAAATAATACTTTTGATAGCTGTTTAAATAGTTACATTGAAATCAATGTACACATTTAGTTACAATAAAGTCTGTCCTCAGAACTGAAACAAATTGGGTTTTGGTACTTTTTGCAACACTTCAGTCTCAGTCTGAAAAGCCGGGAAGATTTCACTTAGGATAAGGCTATTATCTAAAACAATGTGCTCTATTTTTAGTTGAATCCTTATATTGTTCTGCATCAATGTATCAAGGCTAAATTGGAAATGAAAAATGAATTGTAAAATAGTCAAGTTTTAAAACAAGCTTAAAAGTTATAGGAACATAACATTTACATGTATCCAAACATTGTGCATAGAATAGAGCAAAGAAAGGGACATGCAAGGTTTTTTTTGTATAAAGCTACTTCAGTTCAATAATTTATTTTGTAGCTTTATTCTAAAGATGTTCTGATGGGTGGTGTGTTTCTAAATTTAAACAAGCTGATAAAAATATATCAGTAGAAATATTTGGGCTACAGAAGCAAGGATGTTATTTCAGCTTTCCTCCAAGAATAGATTAACATATTACAAGAGGTTAAATACTTAATAAAGCAATAAATCCTTTATTTGTGCTTAATTCCTACATAATGGCTAGATTACTAGTAGAGCGATAATTACCACTACTGCTCGCACATTAACTCCGCTCGAATTCTGCTCTTTGTGAATGTATTACAAGCTTAAAGTAAATTTTTGTTTGCTCACATGATAACCCGACACACGCAAAGAGCAAAAGTTAGAATATCATAACCACATTAATGTACTCCCTTCATAGACTTTAATGGAGCAAGAAAACTGGAAAAAAAAACATACTCTCGCACTAACCCGAATCACCATAAGCCTCCTACTCTAATAACTTCTAAACTGCCACATAGTCCACTACAAATTGCCCTCTACACTATTAACCCCTAAACCACCATGTAGCCCACCGCAATGTCCCCACTACACTATTAACCCCTAACTCACTAAATAGTTTACCGCAAAGTCCACACTACACTATTTCATAATTATCCCCTATCCTGCCACATACCCCACCACAAAGTCAACACTACCCTATTAACCTCTAAACCACCAGCCCTCTAGCAAATTTCCACCACCCTGTTAACACCTAACCCAACACACAGCCAACCGCTAAGTCCCCACTACACTATTAACCCCTAAAATACCACATAGCCCACTGCATAGTCCCCACTCCACTATTAACCCCTAAACCACAACAACACCCAATCACAAAATACCCCTCTACATTATTAACCTAAACCCCCACAACCCCCATTGCAAAATACCCCTCTACAGTATTAACCCCTAAAAAAACACTGCACCATTCTACAATAACCCCCCGCACCCTTCTATCTTTATCTATTTTCTTATCTTCGGACCTTCTGTCACAGACATCCTCTTAATGGAGTCACCAGCAGCACACTGAAATTTTAAATGTGTGGTACTTCTTTATATACTGGTACCCTTGCATTCCTATTGGCTGATTTTACTTTTCAAATTCATATCAGCCGATAGAAAAAGTTACCATTCTATTGGCTGATTTGAGTTTGTAAATGCACAATATGCATGCTCTGTGCCCCATATATTAAGACCGGTGAGGAAAGGTTCTTGGCTTGAGAACTTGTCCACCCAGCTTATCATCGGATGGGTAGTGGACTCAATGGGGGGTAGTTATCAAGCCGTCTACTTTTCTGGCTTCGCCGGCCCAATACGCCCGCCTAAGCTCGCCTCACATCGCCGCCGCGGACCTGAAAAAATACGCCTAAGTTATCAAATAAAGCTGTCAAAAAGCTGCAGGGCGATGAGCAGCGGACTGTGACAGTTATCACTCATCCGATCTCGCTGCCCTTCGGCTTTTTCCCAGCTTTATTGCTAGCCTGTCACTAAGCACTCACACTAACTACACTGTTCTATCCCTATACCGGCGCCCCCGGAGCCTCCCGCAACTCAATAAAGTTACTAACACCTAAACCGCCGCTCCTAGACCCCGCCGCAACTCTTATAAATGTATTAACCCCTAAACCGCCGCTCCCGGACACCGCTGCCACCTACAGTATACCTAGTAACCCCTATCTTGCCACCCCTACACCGTCGCCCTCTATAATAAAGTTATTAACCCCTATCCTGCTGATCCCGCACCTCTCCGCAACTAAATAAATAGTTTAACCCCTAAACCGCCGCTCCCTGAACCCGCCGCAACCTATATTAAACCTATTAACCCCTATCCTGCCCCCCCTACACCGTCGTCACCTATAATAAATTTATTAACCCCTATCCTGCCCCCCACTTCGCCGCCGCCACTGTAATAAAATTATTAACCCCTAAACCTAAGTCTAACCCTAACCCTAACGCCCCCCTAACTTAAATATTAATTAAATAAATCTAAATAAATGAACTCTTATTAACTAAATGAATCCTATTTAAAACTAAATACTTACCTTTAAAATAAACCCTAATATAGCTACAATATAAATAATAATTATATTCTAGCTATCTTAGGATTTATTTTTATTTTACAGGCAACTTTCAATTTATTTTAACTAGGTACAATAGCTATTAAATAGTTATTAACTATTTAATAGCTTACCTAGCTAAAATAAAGAGAAATGTACCTGTTAAATAAATCCTAACCTAAGTTACAATTACACCTAACACTACACTATACTTTAATAAATTATTCCTATTTAAAAATAAATACTTACCTGTAAAATAAACCCTAAGATAGCTACAATATAATTAATAATTATATTATAGCTATCTTAGGATTTATATTTATTTTACAGGTAACTTTGTATTTATTTTAGCTATTTAGAATAGTTATTAAATAGTTATTAACTATTTAATAACTACCTAGCTAAAAGAAATACAAAATTACCTGTAAAATAAATCCTAACTTAAGTTACAATTAAACCTAATACTACACTATCATTAAATTAATTAAATAAACTACCTACAAATAACTACAATTAAATACAATTACATAAACTAACTAAAGTACAAAAAATAAAAAAAGCTAAGTTACAAAAAATAAAAAAATAAGTTACAAACATGTTAAAAATATTACAACAATTTTAAGCTACTTACACCTAATCTAAGCCCCCTAATAAAATAACAAACCCCCCCAAAATAAAAAAATGCCCTACCCTATTCTAAATTAAATAAATTTCAAAGCTCTTTTACCTTACCAGCCCTTAAAAGGGCCCTTTGTGGGGGCATGCCCCAAAGAAAACAGCTCTTTTGCCTGTAAAAGAAAAATACAACCCCCCCCCCAACATTAAAACCCACCACCCACATACCCCTAATCTAACCCAAACCCCCCTTACAAAAACCTAACACTAATCCCCTGAAGATCATCCTACCTTTAGTTGTCTTCACTCAGCTGAGCCACCGATGGAACTGAAGAGGACATCCGGAGCGGAAGAAGTTAATCCTCCAAGCGGCGCTGAAGAAATCTTCCATCCGATGAAGTCATCATCCAGGCGGCGCTGAAGAAAAGTCTTCGATCCGGCCGATGTCATCTTCAAAGAGGCGCTGAAGAGGTCTTCTATCCGGGCGAAGTCATCTTCCAAGCCGGGTCTTGAATCTTCCTTCCGCCGACGCGGAACCACCTTCTTCACCGACGGACTACGACGAATGACGGCTCCTTTAAGGGACGTCATCCAAGATGGCGTCCCCTCAATTCCGATTGGCTGATAGGATTCTATCAGCCAATCGGAATTAAGGTAGGAAAATTCTGATTGGCTGATGGAATCAGCCAATCAGATTCAAGTTCAATCCGATTGGTTGATCCAATCAGCCAATCAGATTGAGCTTGCATTCTATTGGCTGATCGGAACAGCCAATAGAATGCAAGCTCAATCTGATTGGCTGATTCCATCAGCCAATCAGATTTTTCCTACCTTAATTCCGATTGGCTGATAGAATCCTATCAGCCAATCGGAATTGAGGGGACGCCATCTTGGATGACATCCCTTAAAGGAGCCGTCATTCATCGTAGTCCGTCGGTGAAGAAGGTGGTTCCGCGTCGGCGGAAGGAAGATTCAAGACCCGGCTTGGAAGATGACTTCACCCGGATAGAAGACCTCTTCAGCGCCTCTTTGAAGATGACATCGGCCGGATCGAAAACTTTTCTTCAGCGCCGCCTGGATGATGACTTCATCGGATGGAAGATTTCTTCAGCGCCTCTTGGAGGATTAACTTCTTCCGCTCCGGATGTCCTCTTCAGTTCCATCGGTGGCTCGGCTGAGTGAAGACAACTAAAGGTAGGATGATCTTCAGGGGATTAGTGTTAGGTTTTTGTAAGGGGGGTTTGGGTTAGATTAGGGGTATGTGGGTGGTGGGTTTTAATGTTGGGGGGGGGGTTGTATTTTTCTTTTACAGGCAAAAGAGCTGTTTTCTTTGGGGCATGCCCCCACAAAGGGCCCTTTTAAGGGCTGGTAAGGTAAAAGAGCTTTGAAATTTATTTAATTTAGAATAGGGTAGGGCATTTTTTTATTTTGGGGGGGTTTGTTATTTTATTAGGGGGCTTAGATTAGGTGTAAGTAGCTTAAAATTGTTGTAATATTTTTAACATGTTTGTAACTTATTTTTTTATTTTTTGTAACTTAGCTTTTTTTATTTTTTGTACTTTAGTTAGTTTATGTAATTGTATTTAATTGTAGTTATTTGTAGGTAGTTTATTTAATTAATTTAATGATAGTACAGTATAAGGTTTAATTGTAATTTAAGTTAGGATTTATTTTACAGGTAATTTTGTATTTCTTTTAGCTAGGTAGTTATTAAATAGTTAATAACTATTTAATAACTATTCTAACTAGCTAAAATAAATACAAAGTTATCTGTAAAATAAATATAAATCCGAAGATAGCTATAATATAATTATTAATTATATTGTAGCTATCTTAGGGTTTATTTTACAGGTAAGTATTTATTTTTAAATAGGAATAATTTATTAAAGTATAGTCTAGTGTTAGGTGTAATTGTAACTTAGGTTAGGATTTATTTTACAGGTACATTTCTCTTTATTTTAGCTAGGTAAGCTATTAAATAGTTAATAACTATTTAATAGCTATTGTACCTGGTTAAAATAAATTGAAAGGTACCTGTAAAATAAAAATAAATCCTAAAATAGCTAGAATATAATTATTATTTATATTGTAGCTATATTAGGGTTTATTTTAAAGGTAAGTATTTAGTTTTAAATAGGATTCATTTAGTTAATAAGAGTTAATTTATTTAGATTTATTTAATTAATATTTAAGTTAGGGGGGCGTTAGGGTTAGGGTTAGACTTAGGTTTAGGGGTTAATAATTTTATTACAGTGGCGGCAGTGTAGTGGGGGGCAGGATAGGGATTAATAAATTTATTATAGGTGGCGACGGTGTAGGGGGGGCAGATTAGGGGTTATTAAATTTATTATAGGTGGCGACGGTGTAGGGGGGGCAGGATAGGGGTTAATACATTTAATATAGGTTGCAGCGGGTTCAGGGAGCGGCGGTTTAGGGGTTAATACATTTATTATAGTTGCGGTGGGCTCCGGGAGCGGCGGTTTAGGGGTTAATATGTATAGAGTAGCTTGCGGTGGGCTCCCGGAGCGGCGGTTTAGGGGGTAATAACTTTATTTAGTTGCGGCGGTGTAGGGGGGACAGATTAGTGGTGTTTAGACTCGGGGTACATGTTAGGGTGTTAGGTGTAGACAGCTCCCATAGGAATGAATGGGATGTCTGTCAGCAGCGAACTTGTACTTTCGCTATGGTCAGACTCCCATTGATTCCTATGGGATCCGCCGCCTCCAGGGGTGGCGGTTTGAAAACCAGGTACGCTGGGCCGTAAAAGTGCCGAGCGTACCTGCTAGTTTTTTGATAACTAGCAAAAGTAGTGAGAATGTGCCGCACTTGTGTGCGGAACATCTGGAGTGACGTAAGAATCGATCTGTGTCGGACTGAGTCCGGCGGATCGATGCTTACGTCACAAAATTCTACTTTTGCCGGTCTCGAGCCTTTGATAACTAAGGCGTATCAGCCTCGCCACAAATACGCTGCGGAATTCCAGCGTATTTGAGGTTGACGGCTTGATAACTAGGCCCCTTTATGTCCGTTACCAGGATGAATCATTACACAGTCACTTGAGTGTGTAATGCCACCATATTCTTTTGCATGAGAGAAGGGCCTGTCAATTATTCTGAGTGAGCATGTTCTGTGTGATTTCAGTCTGCACATCTGAAGTCTGATTACCACTGCTTCTTACATTGTGGGAGGCAGGCTTGCATGTGTGAACCTGCCCCACAAGAGCTCAAAAGCAGCTTATGCTGCTAAGTACATTGAGCCCTCTGACAGTGTTTCTTAATTCCAGTCCGTTGGATTCACTAAACCTTGCAGGCTCCCAAGCAGAAAACAATGGCTGATTGGTGGGGTCATTCAGCTGTTCTTTCTGATTGGCTGACCTCCTATGTGTTGCTCAGGAACTTTAAGGCTTGCAATTATTGAGCTAATCTTTAGCTTGTGGCAGTTAAACACTTGGGCCATATGTCTATTGTTGCAGATAATCTGATGTTGTAAAATTGTAATAATATCAGTAATAATATATAATAAACGTAATTCATTTTGTTTTACGTTTAACACCACACAGGAGGTGTTAACTGGTATAGAAACAGGGAATGGAAAGAAATGCCATTGTCGGAAGCTGTCATTAAAGTCCTAAACATTATGACCTGCTCAACTAGGTGTAAAAGAAGAAATAAGAAATAAGCTTTTAGAGGCCTAGTCCCCATTGAGATCTTAAAGTTTACAGTGTATGTAATATTTATTGCTGCCCCATGCAGGTTTAAGTTATGTTCTAATTATATGTCAGTATTTATTTACATTTAAAATATTATCAAGCACATAACACCAACTAGGCCTATGCCTGGGGCAGCACTAAATATTACATACTTTATAAAAATGAATGTAAAAATAAATTGAACAAAAACAATGGCTGACCTTAATTTTAAATTAATTCTTTAAATTCTTGAATTTGTTATGGCATGATTTTTTAAAATGTAATGGAAGATGGAAGTGCTAACACAACGTTAATTTTCACATATACAAAATACTTCGATGGAAATCTGGTTCTAAAATAGAGCCGTCAACTACTAGCTGTTGACAACTTTAGTAGCTTACGGCTCCATTTTTACAGACTCAGTGGAAACAAGCACTTAGCTGGTATAATAATTTAATACAAGAATACAGAAAAGTCTTCTAATTACAAGGTTTTTTTTAGGTCTTTTTACAAAATAGGCCTAGTTTCCATGTATCTCCATTAAGGTCTATACTTTAAAATGTTACAATATTAACCAAAAATGCAGAATTTAAAACACTTTTCAATAAAAATATTCAGCTATTCAAGAATCATTATTTACTGTGCTTTCTCTAATATTATGATTAGGTAGCTAAGTAAATTAAAGAACACAAGATTTGAGATTCATGGCTAGATTTTGTACACTAAGGCCTAGTTTCTATTCAGGTGATAAAGTTTGGAAACTGGTGGTAACATATAAATTCTCCATAAGCTTTAATGGAGATACATGTTTTTACCAACAGTTTCCAAACTTTACCACCTCAATGGAAACTAGGCCAGCGCTTCCATTGGATAATTATTTTCTGGGTAAAATTATGCAAATTAAATTCAAAATGCCAACCTTGGCCTAGTTTCCATTGATGTGGTAAAGTGCGGAAACTGGTGGTAACAACAAGAAATCTCAATAGACTTCAATAAAGAAAAATGGCTAGTTTCCATTAAGGTGGAAAAGTTTGGAAACTGGTGGTATCTTAAAAATGCTCAATAGACTTTAATGGAGATAAATGTTTTTATCATGAGTCTCCAATCTTTAACCTTTCAATGTAAACTAGGCCAAATAGTTGTATCTCCTATTTCCACAATGTACCATTTTAATAGAAACTAAGACCTTTTTCTTTCTAAAATCTGTTTTAAATATTTTTACGCATCACTGCTCTGGCAAGTTTGAAAGCATAGCAGGGGCAGAAGGGGAGGAAGAGACGCACACGTGGACAGCCTGTTTTATTTTAGAAAAAATGTGTAGTTATGAAACTCATTTGCTTACAGTGTACCCAGAATCCTTTGTTTCAGATCTTGTAATAACATTTTTATAGCATATTCAAACCTTCCCAGAATCAGAGGAAATCATTTAAATAAATACATTAATAATTAATTACTAAAAAAATATTAGATTACATTTATATGTATTATCCCTATTACAGTAAATAAATTAAATTTGCCTAGATTACGAGTTTTGCGCTAAACAGGGTGCGAAACTAACGCCATAAAATGCATTATTTCACTCTCCATAGCACCACCATTACGAGTTACTGAAAAGCCTCCTTGTGCTGTGCGGTTTGGTGCATTAAGCTCCATACCGCACAAAATCCAAAGGCTGATTTGATGTGCATATGCACGCTTTCCCTCATAGACATCAAAGAGGAAACAGTGTTAGAAAAAAAACTAACACCTAAAGTGCGGAATGAAAAATCTCTGTAACGCAACTCCATTGATGTCTATGGGGAATAAAATGTTTAATCCTAAAACCCAAACATAAACCCAAAGTCTAAACACCCCTAATCCACCACCCCCAACATCGCCGCCACAAAATAAAGTTATTAAACCCTAATCCGCTGCTCCCGACATCGCTGACACTAATAAAAGCTATTAACCCCTAATCTGCCTCTCTCGCCGCCACTAAATAAAATGATTAAACCCTAAACCTCCGGCATCCCATATTGCTGCTACTAAATAAACCTATTAACCCCTAAACCCCTGGCCCCCGAAATCACCACCACTAAATAAACCTATTAGCCCCTAAACAGCCAGCCCCCCCTATTGCAAAACACTAAATTAAACTAATAACCCCTAAACCCCCTAACTTTAAATTAAAATTTAAAAATAACTATATTTAAATAAATTAAAAGTTACCTGTGAAATAAAAATAAACCTAACATGAAACAATAAATTAACCTAACATAACTATTCTAATAAAATAAAAAATACTTCTAATTGAAAACCTAAATTACAAATTTAAAAAAAAATAAAAAATCTTAAATTACAAAAAATAATAAACACTAAATTACGACAAATAAAAAATACTAAGCTTACAAAAATAATTAACGAAATTAGAACAGCCAATAGAATTTCAGTAGCTCTCATCCTATTGGCTGTTTTGAACAGCCAGTATGATTTCAGAAGCTCTCATCCTATTGGCTGATTTGAATTTGAAGAATCAAATCAGCCAATAAGAATGCAAGGTACCCCATTTTGAAACGGCTACCTTGCATTCAACTTCAGTGTACGGCGGTGACCTTATGAAGAGGACACTCCACGCAGGATGTCTTCCAGGATAGCTCTGCGCCGCCGGGATGAAGATAGAAGACGTCCCCAAGATGGATGAAAGTGTCGCTGCCTGGATGAAGACTTATCGCCACCTGGATGAAGATGGATGTCCGGACTTCAGAACCGTTAGTAGATTTTAGTGTTAGTTTTTTTTTTGGGTGATTTTTTTTTTTTTAGAGTAGGGATGGGCACTTGTAAAAGAGCTGAATGCCCTTTTAAGGGCAGTGCAAAAGAGCCTATACAAATGCCCCTTTAGGGGCAATGGGTAGCTTAGGATTTTTTAGAGTTAGGTTTTTACTTTGTTTTTGTTTTTTGAGTGGTAGGTTTTACTGTTGGGGGGACTTTGCATTTTTTTTACAGGTAAAAGAGCTGTTTAACCTACGGCAATGCCCTACAAAAGGCCCTTTAAGGACTATTGGTATTTTATTGTAGATTAGGGTGTGTTTTTATTTGGGGCAGGCTTTTTTATAAGGCTATTAGATTAGGTGTAATTGTTTTTATTTTTAATAATTTTGTTTATTATTTTTTGTAAGCTCAGTGTTTTTTATTTTTCATAATTTAGTGTTTATTACTTTTTGTAATTTTAGATTTTTTTTAATTTTGTTAGTAGTGTTAGGTTTTTTAAAGGGATAGGAAAGTCAAAATAAAAGTTGCATGATTCAGATAGAGTATGTAATTTTAAGACACGTTTAAATTCACTTCTGTTTTCAAATGTGCATCATTTTCTTAGTATCCCTTGTTAAAAATGAATATGCACATATCATACACCAGTGGGAGCTGCTGCTAATTGGTGCCTGCACACATTTGTCTCTTGTGATTGGCTAACTAGATGTGTTCAGCTAGATGCCAGTATTTCAATGCTGTACCTTCAGCAAGGGATAACCAGAGAATGAAGCAAATTTGATAATAGAAGTACATTGGAAAGTTGTTTAAAATTGTATGTTCTATCTGAATCGTGTTGGGGTTTACTATTCCTTTAAATTTGTAATTTAGCGTTTTAATTGGTAGTATTTTTTTATTTTATTAGAATGGTTATGTTAGGTTAGTTTATAGTTTAATGTTAGGTTTATTTTTATTTCACAGGTAAGTTTTTCTTTATTTAAATATAGTTGTCTTGTAATTTTAATTTAAAGTTAGGGGGTGTTAGGTGTAGGGGTTAATAGTTTAATTTAGTGTTTTGCGATGTGGGGGGTCCGGTGATATAGGGGTTAATAGCTTTAGTTTAGTAGTTACGATGTTAGGGGGCTGGAGGTTTAGGGGGTAAAACTTTATTATAGTGTTGGCAATGTGAGGGGCAACAGTTTAGGGGTCAATAGGTTTATTTAGGTGTCAGCGATGTTGGGGAGTGGCGGATTAGGGGTCAATATATTTAAATAGTTTTGGCAATGTGGGTGGGCAGCAGATTAGGGGTTAACTTTATTAAATAGTCGCAATGTGGGTGGGCAGCAGATTAGGGGTTAATAGGTTTAATATAGTGTTTGCAATGCGAGAGGGTGGCAGTTTAAGGGTTAATAGGTAGTTTATGGGTATTAGTGTACTTTGCAACATTTTAGTTATGAGTTTTGTGAAACATTTTTGTTACACAAAATCCATAACTACTGGTCTCAGTTGGCGGTATGGATCGTGTCGGTATAGTGCATAACGCAAGCATTTTAGCCTGAACGCACAAACTGTAATAACGGAGCTATGAAAATCCCACACAAAAACTTAATTTTTGGAGTTCAGAATGGATGTTGCGTTACAGGCTAAAATGCTTGCGGTATAGCTATACCGACACAACTCATAATATGCGTTCCTGGCCATTCCAGCATAATGGCCAATTTTTCAGCATTAAAAGTCGTACCGCAAAACTCGTAATCTAGCGGTTTGTGCTTGAGTTGGCCTTAAAGCAAAAACAAGCACATGAGCTTACATTATACATCATTTTATGGAGTTACTTGTCAAAATGTAGAACTTAACTCCCTATGTAGCTTTTATGTTGGAATCATGATTAGCTGTAATGTGTAAAATCAAGAAACAGATGCAATAAAACCTCAGTTCTACAAGCCAAGAGTATCTTTAAAGCGCTTTAGGGCAAGAATTCAGAAAGAGATTACTATTCCCAGAAACAGAAGCCATAGAGGTAACTGTACGTGCAATGCAATAAAAGAAAAAAAAAGTTTAGGGAATAAGATAGCCAGAGGACATATTCACTGAGAACATTCTGAAGTAAACAGGAAAACAGATCCAAGGCTGAGTGGGGAAAAAGAACAATGCGGAAGAAATCATACAGCAAGAAACCATATTGTAAATGATTGGCATGTTGTTCCACTAAATAAAAACATAACAATCTAACATGGTCTAGGTAGGGAGGAGTGGTCATAAATGTCCTAAAATGTGACATAAAAACGCTATTTAAAGGTACATGCAACCCACATTTTTTTCTTTCGTGATTCAGATAGAGCATGCCATTTTAAGCAACTTTCTAATTTACTCCTATTATCAAATGTTCTTCATTCTCTTGGTATCTTTATTTGAAAAGCAAGACTGTGGCTCATAGTTATCAAGTTCTGGCGGACCTGATCCGACAGTGCGGATCAGGTCCGCCAGACCTCGCTGAATACGGCGAGCAATACGCTTGCCGTATTCAGCATTGCACCAAAAGCTCACAAGAGTTGCTGGTGCAACGCCGCCCCCTGCAGACTCGCGGCCAATAGGCCGCCAGCAGGGGGGTTTCAATTAACCTGATCGTATTCGATCGGGTCGATTTCTGGTGATGTCTGTCCGCCTGCTCAGAGCAGGCAGACAGGTTATGGAGCAGCGGTCTTTGTGTCCGCTGCTTCATAACTGCTGTTTCTGTCGAGCCTGCAGGCTCGCCAGAAACACGGGGCATCAAGCTCCATACGGAGCTTGTTAAATAGAGCCCTGTAAGTTTAGATGCCGGTGAACAACCTGGGTTGTTCTTGCTGATTGGTGGATAAATTCACTCACCAATAAACAAGTGCTGTCCAGAGTCTGAACCAAAAAGTGGCTGACTCCTTAGCTTAGATGCCTTCTTTTTCAAACAAAGATAGCAAGAGAAAGAATAACAATTGATAATAGGAGTAATTTAGAAAGTAGTTTAAAATTGCATGCTCTATCTAAATCACAAAAGAAAAAAAAATTGGGTTCAGTGTCCCTTTTAGAAGAAGGGTGGGGACATTGGCATTTATTTTTTATGTATTTATTATTCATTTCCAATACCCTTTTATTTCATGCGTATTTTATGCTTTTAGGAATCTTATATTTAGGGACTTCAGCCATGGCACATTTGTTAAACAAAAAAAATGTCAGATTACAAGTGACATGCTAATATTTGTTTTTGTTCATGCACAAACATTGCTCAAAGTAAACTTTTAATACAGGTGGGTTAGTGCGGGTATGACAATTTGAAAGTAAATTGCATGCAAACAAATACTCGATGCATGCTAACTTCGGGATTATATCACAACCACATTATCTTCTCAGCATAGACTTCAACGGAGCATGTGGAACAAAAAAAATCTAACACTTACCGCTTGCGCGCTAACCTGACACCTTATTAGACCAACAGCGCTAAACCCGAAGGTAGTTATGAATACTTTACATTCCAATATTCTGCACATAGTAGAAAATATTCGGCTAGATTACGAGTTTTTGTCAGTAATGGTGTGCGGTACTAACGCACAGTTTTTCCTTACCGCTCACCTACAGTAACGCTGGTATTACGGGTATTTAGAAACCCGGCGTTAGCCACAAAAAAGTGAGCATAGAGCAGAATTTAGCTCCACATCTCACCTCAATAGCAGTGCTGCTTACGGTAGAGGTAAACTGGCAAAACGTGCTTGTGCACGATTTCCCCATAGGAATCAATGGGACAGAGCTGGCTGAAAAAAACCTAACACCTGTAAAAATGCAGCGTTCAGCTTCTAACGCAGCCCCATTGATTCCTATGGGGAAACACATTTATGTCTACACCTAACACCCTAACATGAACCCAGAGTCTAAACACCCCTAATCTTACACTTATTAACCCCTAATCTGCCGCCCCCGACATCGCCGACACCTGCTTTATATTATTAAGCCCTAATCTGCCGCTCCGGACACCGCCGCCACCTACATTATACTTATGAACCACTAATCTGCTGCCCCCAACATTGCCAAACCCTACATTATATTTATTAACCCCTAATCTGCCGCCCCCAATATCGCCGACACCTACCTACATTTATTAACCCCTAATCTGCCGCCCCCAACGTCACCGCCAATATAATAAAGTTATTAACCCCTAAATCTAAGTCTAACCCTTACCCTAACACCCCCTAACTTAAATATAATTTAAATACATCTAAATAAATATTCCTATCATTAAATAAATTATTCCTTTTTTAAACTAAATACTTACCTATAAAATAAACCCTAAGGTAGCTACAATATAACTAATAGTTACATTGTAGCTATTTTAGGATTTATTTTTATTTTACAGGCAACTTTGTATTTATTTTAACTAGGTACAGTAGTTATTAAATAGTTATTAACTATTTAATAACTTCCTAGTTAAAATAAATACAAATATACCTGTAAAATAAAACCTAACCTATGCTGCAATTACACCTAACACTACACTATAATTAAATAAATTACCTAAATTAACTACAATTTATTACAATTAAATTAAATAAACTAAAGTACGAAAAAAAAACCAATAAATTACAGAAAATAATAAAATAATTAAAAAAATTTTAAGAAAACACTGCAAGGACTGCTGGGTGTTGTAGTCCATTTGGTCTTCAGAATTTGATCCTTGGTTAGTTGGCATGTCAAGACTGCACAGAGAAACATAAGAGTAAACACGCACTGTTAGACCAAACACCTGACGCTGAAATCTACAGCTGATCTTGGGCAGTCGGAGTCCAGCGGTATTACCCGTAGCTGATTGCCTTGTGAGTATTTGGCAGTACCGGGGGGGGGACTTACCTGCTTATCGATTAGGATTTACGATACTGTTTTATGTTTTGGCGCCTCTCTTCTCCCCTTTTGTCTACAATTTTTTTAAAACTATATACAGCTAATCTAATCCCCCTAATAAAATAAAAAAGCCCCCCAAAATAAAAAAAAATCCCTACCCTATACTAAATTACAAATAGCCCTTAAAAGGGCTTTTTGCAGGGCATTGCCCCAAAGTAATCAGCTCTTTTACCTGTAAAAAAAAGTACAATACCCCTCCCAACATTAAAACCCACCACCCACATACCCAACCCTACTCTAAAACCTACCCAATCCCCCCTTAATAAAACCTAACACTACCCCCTTGAAGATCACCCTACCTTGAGATGTCTTCACCCAACCGGGTAGAAGTGGTCCTCCAGATGGTCCGAAGTCTTCATCCTATCCGGGCAGAAGAGTTCCTCCAGACGGCCAGAAGTCTTCATCCAGGCGGCATCTTCTATCTTCATCCATCCGGCGCGGAGCGGATCCATCTTCAAGACATCCGACGCGGAGCATCCTCTTCATTCTACGGTGACTGGAACAATGATGGGTCCTTTAATTGACGTCATCCAAGTTGGTGTCCATTTAATTCCGATTGGCTGTGATGTCCGGTCAGCAGATTAGGGGTTACAATTTTTAGCGTTTGCGATGGGGGGGGCTCGGTTTAGGGGTTAATAGATAGTTTATGGGTGTTAGTGTACTTTTTAGCACTTTAGTTAAGAGTTTTATGTTACGGCATAAGCTCATAAAACTCTTAACTACTGACTTTTAAATGTGGTAGGAGTCTTGACAGGGGAGGCAGTACCGCTCACTTTTTCCAAGACTCGTAATAACGGCATTAGGAAAATCCCATTGAAAAGATAGGATACACAATTTATGTAAGTGGATTTGCGGTATGCTCGAGTCGTGGAAAAAAGTGAGTGGTACACCTGTACCTGCAAGACTCGTAATACCAGCGGGCGTTAAAATGCAGTGCTGGGACCTCTCAATGCTGCTTTTTAAGGCTAACGCAAGACTCATAATCTTGGCGATTGTTTTTATTTTTAAATATATATTTCTATATAGGAAGGGGGGCACCTTGTCGTGGTCCTGGGCTTGATCCTTTGGTGACAAATGTAACTGACTTCCCCCAGTTTTGCTTTTAAACATTACTGTGAATCTTCTGTCGAGTGCCAGGTTTTCTGTGTGTTGTGTTGATAATATTTGTAATGCTTCCCAGTGGGCCTGTCACCCAGGCTGCTCTGGGGTTAACTGCCTGGGTTGCTGGGATCTTTGCAGCTGTCTGTCAGTGTTCAGGGATGTGGAGTTTGCTGTGGCTTAGGGTGTGTACCCAGTCCAGTTTGTGAGTGCGGTCTATTCCTGTTTTTTGCATTTACATAGGGAAGATTACAAAAGCCTGTGTCATCATGGGAGGTTCCCAGTTGGTTTGTTTAAAAGTTGGGTGGGTGCTGGTTTAGGGTCCCAGGAATGGGGAGACCTTGTCGTGGTTATGGGTTTGATCCTTTGGCGACTCACAACAGTCCCAACCTGTGTCTTCAGGCACGCCATTGTGCCTCCTGCCTTGTGAGTATTTGGCAGTACCGGGGGGGGGGACTTACCTGCTTATCGATTAGGATTTACGATACTGTTTTATGTTTTGGCGCCTCTCTTCTCCCCTTTTGTCTACAATTTTTTTTAAACTATATACAGCTAATCTAATCCCCCTAATAAAATGAAAAAGCCCCCCAAAATAAAAAAAAATCCCTACCCTATACTAAATTACAAATAGCCCTTAAAAGGGCTTTTTGCAGGGCACTGCCCCAAAGTAATCAGCTCTTTTACCTGTAAAAAAAGTACAATACTCCTCCCAACATTAAAACCCACCACCCACACACCCAACCCTACTCTAAAACCTACCCAATCCCCCCTTAATAAAACCTAACACTACCCCCTTGAAGATCACCCTACCTTGAGATGTCTTCACCCAACCGGGTAGAAGTGGTCCTCCAGATGGTCCGAAGTCTTCATCCTATCCGGGCAGAAGAGTTCCTCCAGACGGCCAGAAGTCTTCATTAAGGCGGCATCTTCTATCTTCATCCATCCGGCGGAGCGGATCCATCTTCAAGACATCCGACGCGGAGCATCCTCTTCATTCTACGGTGACTGGAACAATGACGGGTCCTTTAATTGACGTCATCCAAGATGGTGTCCCTTTAATTCCGATTGGCTGTGATGTCCGGTCGGCAGATTAGGGGTTAAAATTTTTAGCGTTTGTGATGTGGGGGGGGGCTCGGTTTAGGGGTTAATAGATAGTTTATGGGTGTTAGTGTACTTTTTAGCACTTTAGTTAAGAGTTTTATGTTACGGCATAAGCTCATAAAACTCTTAACTACTGACTTTTAAATGTGGTTGGAGTCTTGACAGGGGAGGCAGTACCGCTCACTTTTTCCAAGACTCATAATACCGGCATTAGGAAAATCCCATTGAAAAGATAGGATACACAATTTATGTAAGTGGATTTGCGGTATGCTCGAGTCGCGGAAAAAAGTGAGCGGTACACCTGTACCTTCAAGACTCGTAATACCAGCGGGCGTTAAAATGCAGTGCTGGGACCTCTCAATGCTGCTTTTTTAGGCTAACGCAAGACTCGTAATCTAGGAGATTGTTTTTATTTTTAAATATATATTTCTATATAGGAAGGGGGGCACCTTGTCATGGTCCTGGGCTTGATCCTTTGGTGACAAATGTAACTGACTTCCCCCAGTTTTGCTTTTAAACATTACTGTGAATCTTCTGTCGAGTGCCAGGTTTTCTGTGTGTTGTGTTGATAATATTTATAATGCTTCCCTGCGGGCCTGTCACCCAGGCTGCTCTGGGGTTAACTGCCTGGGTTGCTGGGATCCTTGCAGCTGTCTGTCAGTGTTCAGGGATGTGGAGTTTGCTTTGGCTTAGGGTGTGTACCCAGTCCAGTTTGTGAGTGCGGTCTATTCCTGTTTTTTGCATTTACATAAGGAAGATTACAAAAGCCTGTGTCATCATGGGAGGTTCCCAGTTGGTTTGTTTAAAAGTTGGGTGGGTGCTGGTTTAGGGTCCCAGGAAGGGGGAGACCTTGTTGTGGTCCTGGGTTTGATCCTGTGGCGCCAAATGTAACTGACTTCCCCCAGTTTTGCTTTTAAACATTACTGTGAATCTGCTGGTGAGTGCCAGGTTTTCTGTGTGTTGTATTGATAATGTTTGTAATGCTTCCCTGCGGGCCTGTCACCCAGGCTGCTCTGGGGTTAACTGCCTGGGTTGCTGGGAACTTTGCAGCTGTCTGTCAGTGTTCAAGGCTGTGGAGTTTGCTGTGGCTTAGGTTGTATATCCAGTCCAGTCTGTGAGTGTGGTTCATTCCTGTGTTTTGTATTTCTAAATATATCTATATATATATATATATATATATATATATATATATATATATATATATATATATATATATATATATATGATTTTTTATATATATATATATATATGCAGAAACATATTGAAATATATATTTAAAAATACTGAGAACATTTTCTTCTATGCGAACAACATTAGAAAGTTAAATATTTACAGTAATCATGCATTAAAACATATTAAATATTAAAATAATAATTTGAAATAATTTTTAAACTTTGAAGTTATTTGAGTGGAAAGTTTAAATATATATAGATATATATCTATATATATATATATATATATATATATATATATATGTGGTTTGAAGAGATGGTGTTTCTAACAGCGCTACCAAGAGATGTCCCACATGTGCATATATGGGTACAAAAGGCCGGTGAGGTAGCTCAGTTGGTAAATTCCCTGACTACAAAAAAGCCTGTTTAAAAGATCCAAGGTCACAGATTCAAATCCCGGTAGGGCCGACTCAGCCCTTTATCCTTCCGAGGTCGATAAAATGAGTACCATTAAATTGGGTAATAATAACAACTATTACTATTCAGCTGCCGATTTGGTTAATTCCGAGAGTGAACGCTGAAAAAGCGCTTTGAGTCCCACTGGGAGAAAGGCGCTATATAAATACTAGTTATTATTATATTACTAGTTATTATAAAGAGATAAATATATCCCAAATGAGTACAATAGTGTAATTAGCAGAAGTAGATGATATAGATAGCTCACCTGTAGAATTACAGGAACCGGTGATCAACGGCGTAGAATCCTTAAAGTGGATGAGGTCTTAAGTAGTTAACTTAGTAACTTTTAAACAAGTGTGAAATTTCACAAAAACAGTCGTTCAGCGGACTGTATTTGGTGTTGTAGGATACCCCTAGATCTAATTCCACTCCATATAATTGGATGGAGGGACGCACAATGGGGTGTTCCAAATTTATATGAGCTGATAAATGATAAATGGGACTAAATAAAAATTAACGATAAAAATGATGATTTATAATATAAATATGTTAAAAAAGAAAATAGTTGAAATACATATAATACTGGTCTAAAATGTAAAAACAATAGATATAAAAACAGACAGGGATCACAATGATATGTTCCCGTACCTGTATGGATGTGTAAATACCTATGAAGAGCTACAAAAAGAATCTATACAATGTGTAAATATTAGTAACAATAATTGATAAGAAGTAAAAATATATAAATAATTATACACAATAAAAATGTATATAATATGTGAGCGTAATGGTTGAACAAGTGGTATAGAGGAAAATATTTATAACACCTTCTGTTGTGGTGTGATTGCCTCAAAACATCAACAAACTGAACATTATTCTATTGAAGAAAGAGAGGTCGTTAGAGCACTTACTATGTAAAGTGACTGGAGAACTGTGAAAAAAAAGAGAGGAGTAGCGTCCTGATGTGCAGACAGATATCCGGAAATGACGTCACGAACGTGCGTCACGTGCCTTACGCGTTTAGTGAGCATATCAGATCACTTCATCAGAGGCATGCCCAGTAAGTGCTCTATAAAATACACATTGTATAGATTCTTTCTGTAGCGCTTCATAGGTATTTACACATCCATACAGGTACGGGAACATATCATTGTGATCCCTGTCTGTTTTTATATCTATTGTTTTTACATTTTGGACCAGTATTATATGTATTTCAACTATTCTCTTTTTTAACATATTTATATTATAAATCATCATTTTTATCGTTCATTTTTATTTAGTCCCATATATATATACATATATACATATTTTTTCACCCCAAACTATTTTATAAATATTTGATCGCGTGTTATTAGTTGTATTAAATATGATTAAACATTTATCAGCTCATAAAAATTTGGAACACCCCATCGTGCGTCCTTCCATCCAATTATATGGAGTGGATTTAGATCTAGGGGTATCCTACAACACCAAATACAGTCCCCTGAACGACTGTTTTTTGTGAAATTTCGCACTTGTTTAAAAGTTACTAAGTTAACTATTTAAGACCTCATCCACTTTAAGGATTCTACGCCGTTGATCACCGGTTCCTGTAATTCTACAGGTGAGCTATCTATATCATCTACTTCTGCTGATTACACTATTGTACTCATTTGGGATATATTTATCTCTTTGTACCCATATATGCACATGTGGGACATCTCTTGGGAGCGCTGTTATAAACACCATCTCTTCAAACCACTAACATTTCATCTTACTCTGGAGGAAGCAGGATACCCCTAACAGCAGCATTCATCAGACCCATTACCAGTGCTCTTGCCTACTAAGCCTCCTTCAACTTCTTTAGGTGCAACTACCTACAAACACATCCAGAAACATATAAATATATATGTATATATATATATATATATATATATATATATATATATATATATATATATATAGTATATATATAAACACACACACACATTATAGCCCTTTCCAGCCATATACCTTTTAACCTTTATAAAAATAAATATTTAGATGAATAGTTTTGTTATCAAATAGTTTATATAAGAGTGTGACACTTTATTTTAATTTACTTATATTATGCTTGGTGCAAGTTGTTTTTAACCCTTACACTTTATACTGATGCTGCTTTCTACTCCCATCGTTTCAGGTCCGACTAAAACAGAAGTTAAGAAGCAGCGGTCATAGGTGGCAGACTGAAATCATCCCAATCTGATCGGGATGATTGACACCCTCTGCTAGCGGGCAATTGGCCGCTGGTGAGCAGGGTGCGGCACTGCTGTCAGCATTTAGCACTGTCGAGTGGACATGATTTGCTATAGCGAATCATGTCCGCTTGAAATTTTTTAAATTTACCCCTAGGTCTTCACTTGCTCTAACCCAATGAGCGTAAATTTTGTATAGGCCTCAGCGCACCCGATAACTTTCAACTTGGAATTCGTAATCAAGTTAGCGCAGTTGCAATATTGCTTATTGACACCCTCTGCTAGCGGTCAATTTGCCGCTGGTGAGCAGGATACGGCACTGCTGTCGGCATTTAGCACTGTTGAGTGGACATGATTCGCTATAGCGAATCATGTCCGCTTGACATTTGTTAAATTTACCCCTAGGTCTTCACTCGCTCTAACCCAATGAGCGCAAATTTTGTATAGGCTTCAGCGCACCCGTTTACTTTCAACTTGTAATTCGTAATCAAGTTAGCGCAGTTGCAATATTGCCTATCGCAACCTGTGGTGACTTAAGCATGCCAGTTTTAATTTAGCTCATAGTGTCATTCTGTATATGAAATATAAAAAGCATTTGACCATAAAAAATTGCATAGTCTAAATAATAGTTTCTGTTTTATGCCTTTCAGCAATTTAAAGAAAAATAATCTCAGCTTTGATGGTACTTGTTTTCTATCAGATTTCTGAATTAAGATTTAGCACATAAATAATACATAAACATTGGTCAAAGAAGTAATTTTAAGCTATTCATTTATATTTTATGCTATCAAATATTTGATCTTTTTCTTTAAACAACTTAGCAAGAAGCAAAGTTCTGTCATGTAGCATTGTCAAAAGACTACTCAAGAGAATAGTTTATGCTTTTAAATTAGTAATGTAACTGTATTTTAAGATGAATTTAAGATTATCCATTTTATTTTATATGCGGCGCTGTATATGTGATACCAAATCCGCGTAAAAAACGTGCGCGTATATTTCACCCATCGCCTGCAATTTTTACTCTCATAAGCTAACATAGAACCGCGTCTCAAATCGGTATTACATATTCAGCGCAAGGACTTACGCGGCGAAAATGGAGACATTTTTCTCCATTTTCACCTTGCCACACATTCAGCTAGATTACAAGTTTGTGTGTTCATCTTTTAATGCTGAAAATATGGAATTTTCAGCGTTAAAACAGCACAGCAGCCATTACGAGTCTTGTTGGTATAGGTTTACCTCAAGCCTTTTATCCTGTAATGCAACGTCAGTACCGCACACGTAAAAATTTCATTTTTTCATGGGATTCCCATAGCGCTGGTATTACGAGTTTTGCGGTCAGGCTAAAAAGCGAGCGTTACAGCCTAAAACAACAAGATCTGTAATGCCATCTAAAGTCAGTAGCTATGAGTTTTACGCTACAAAGCTGTAACATAAAACTCATAACTAAACTTCTACAAAGTACACTAAACACCCATAAAGTACCCATTAACCCCTAAACCGAGGCTCTCCCGCATTGCAAATGCTATATTAAATGTATTAACCCTTAAATCTGCTGCTTCAACATCCCCGCCACTGAGAAAATGTATTAACCCCTATTCCACCGCTCCCCAACATCATCACCACTATACTAAAATTATTAACCCCTAAACCGCCACCCTCCCACATAGCAAACACTATTTAAATATTATTAACCCCTAATCTGCCGTCCGCCCACATCGTCCCAATATATTAAAGTTATTAAGCCCTACACAGCCGCCACTATAATAAACCTATTAACCCCTAAACCAAAAGCCCCCCACAACAAAATATAATAAATTAAACTATTAACCCCTAAACTGAAAGCCCCCCACATTGCAATAAAATAATTTAAACTAGTAACCCCTAAACCTAACGACCCCCTGACGTTATATATTAAAATTACAATTTCCCTATCTTAAATTAAATTTAAACTTACCTGTCAAATAAAAAAAAAAATAAGTTTAAACTAACAATTAAACTAATATAATTAGTAAACTAAAATTAAACTAACTACCAATTAAATAAACTAAACTACACATTAAAAAAAATCCTAACACTACTCTAAAAATTACAAAGTATCTAATTACAAAAAAACAAAAAACCTAAATTACAAAAAATAACAAACACTAAATTACGAAAATAACAAACAAAATTATCAAAAATATAAAAGAATTACACCTAATCTAATAGCCCTATCAAAATAAAAAAGCTCACCCAAAATAAAAAAAAAACTACCCTACAATAAACTACCAATGGCCCTTAAAAGGGACTTTTGTAGGGCATTGCCCTAAGTTAAAAAGCTCTTTTACCTGTAAAAAAAAAATACAAAGACCCCTCAACAGTAAAACCCACCACCAAACCATCCCCCCAAAATAAAAAACTTAAATTTAAAAAAACCTAAGTAACCCATTGCCCTGAAAATGGCATTTGGATGGGCATTGCCCTTAAAAGGGCATTTAGCTCTTTTACATGCCCAGACACTAAACTAATAATAAAACCCACCCAAAAAAACCCTTAAAAAACCTAACACTAACCCCCGACAATACACTTACAGTTTTTGAAGTCCCGCTTGAACGATCTTCATCCCGGCGGAGAAGTCCTCATCCAGGCGACGAGAAGTCTTCATCCAGGTGGCCTCTTCAATCTTCATCCAGGTGGCGAAGTCCTCATCCAAGAGCAAAAAGTCTTCATCCAGACGGCCTCTTCAATCTACATCCAGGTGGCATCTTCTATCTTGATCCCAGCGGCATGGAGCAGGTCTATCCTGAAGACATCGGGCGCTGAGCATCCTCTTCATATGGTCGCCGTCAGACACTAAATCTTCAATGCAAGGTACGCAATCCAAGATGGCGTTCCTTGCATTCCTATTGGCTGAAAAATTTGATTCAGCCAATAGGAATTAGAGCTGCTACACTCCTATTGGCTGTTCAAATCATCCAATAGGATTTAAGCATCTCTAATTCTATACTATGATGAATCAGCCAATAGAATGAAAGCTACTTAAATCCTATTGGCTGAGTTGAACAGCCAATAGGATTTAAGCAGCTATCATTCTATTGGCTGATTCATCATCCAATAGAATGAGAGCTGCTAAAATCCTATTGGCTGATTTGAACAGTCAATAGGATTTTACCAGCTCTAATTCCTATTGGCTGATTTAAATTTTTCAGCCAATAGGAATGCAAGGGACACCATCTTGGATTGCGTACTTTGCATTAAAGAATCAGTGTACAGCAGAAACCGTAAGAAGAGGATGCTCCGCACCGGATGTCTTCAGGATGGACCTAATCCGCTCCGCACCGCGCCGCTGTGATCAAGATAGAAGATGCCACCTGGATGAAGATTGAAGAGGCCACCTGGATGAAGACTTCTTGCCACCGGTTTTTTAAGTGTTTTTTGGGTGGGTTTTATTTTTAGATTAGGGTTTGGGCAGTAAAAGAGCTAAATGCCCTTTTAAGAGCAATGCCCATCCAAATGCCCTTTTCAGGGCAATGGGTAGCATAGGCCTAGATTTGGAGTTTGGCGTTAGCCGTGAAAACCAGCGTTAGAGGCTCCTAACGCTGGTTTTAGGCTACCTCCGGTATTTGGAGTCACTCAAAATAGGGTCTAACGCTCACTTTTCAGCCGCGACTTTTCCATACCGCAGATCCCCTTACGTCAATTGCGTATCCTATCTTTTCAATGGGATTTTTCTAACTCCGGTATTTAGAGTCGTGTCTGAAGTGAGCGTTAGACATCTAACGACAAAACTCCAGCCGCAGGAAAAAAGTCAGTAGTTAAGAGCTTTCTGGGCTAACCCCCGGTTCATAAAGCTCTTAACTACTGTACTCTAAAGTACACTAACACCCATAAACTACCTATGTACCCCTAAACCGAGGTCCCCCCACATCGCCGCCACTCGATTAAATTTTTTTAACCCCTAATCTGCCGACCGCCACCTACGTTATCCTTATGTACCCCTAATCTGCTGCCCCTAACACCGCCGACCCCTATATTATATTTATTAACCCCTAACCTGCCCCCCACAACGTCGCAGCCAGCTACCTACAATAATTAACCCCTAATCTGCCGACCGCAAAGCGCAGCCACCTACGTTATACTTATGTACCCCTAATCTGCTGCCCCTAACACCGCCGACCCCTATATTATATTTATTAACCCCTAATCTGCCCCCCACAACGTCGCCTCCACCTGCCTACACTTATTAACCCCTAATCTGCCGAGCGGACCGCACCGCTATTATTATAAAGTTATTAACCCCTAATCCGCCTCACTAACCCTATAATAAATAGTATTAACCCCTAAGCTGCCCTCCCTAACATCGCCGACACCTAACTTCAATTATTAACCCCTAATCTGCCGACTGGAGCTCACCGCTATTCTAATAAATGGATTAACCCCTAAAGCTAAGTCTAACCCTAACACTAACACCCCCCTAAATTAAATATAATTTTAATCTAACGAAATTAATTAACTCTTATTAAATAAATTATTCCTATTTAAAGCTAAATACTTACCTGTAAAATAAATCCTAATATAGCTACAATATAAATTATAATTATATTATAGCTATTTTAGGATTAATATTTATTTTACAGGTAACTTTGTATTTATTTTAACCAGGTACAATAGCTATTAAATAGTTAAGAACTATTTAATAGCTAAAATAGTTAAAATAATTACAAAATTACCTGTAAAATAAATCCTAACCTAAGTTACAATTAAACCTAACACTACACTATCAATAAATTAATTAAATAAAATACCTATAAATTTCTACAATTAAACCTAACACTACACTATCAATAAATAAATTAAATACAATACCTACAAATAACTACAATGAAATAAACTATCTAAAGTACAAAAAATAAAAAAGAACTAAGTTACAAAAAATAAAAAAATATTTAGAAACATAAGAACAATATTACAACAATTTTAAACTAATTACACCTACTCTAAGCCCCCTAATAAAATAACAAAGTCCCCCAAAATAAAAAAATGCCCTACCCTATTCTAAATTACTAAAGTTCAAAGCTCTTTTACCTTACCAGCCCTGAACAGGGCCCTTTGCGGGGCATGCCCCAAGAAGTTCAGCTCTTTTGCCTGTAAAAAAAAACATACAATACCCCCCCAACATTACAACCCACCACCCACATACCCCTAATCTAACCCAAACCCCCCTTAAATAAACCTAACACTAAGCCCCTGAAGATCTTCCTACCTTATCTTCACCATACCAGGTTCACCGATCGATCCAGAAGAGCTCCTCCGATGTCCTGATCCAAGCCCAAGTGGGGGGCTGAAGAGGTCCATGATGCGGCTGAAGTCTTCATCCAAGCGGGGCAGAAGAGGTCTTCCATCCGATTGAAGTCTTCATCCAAGCGGGATCTTCTATGGTCATCCATCCGGAGCGGAGCGGCAGGATCCTGAAGACCTCCGACGCGGAACATCCATCCTGGCCGACGACTGAACAACGAATGACGGTTCCTTTAAATTATGTCATCCAAGATTCCATCAGCCAATCAGAATATTCCTACCTCGAATTCCGATTGGCTGATAGGATTCTATCAGCCAATCGGAATTCGAGGGACGCCATCTTGGATGACTTCTCTTAAAGGAACCGTCATTCTTCAGTTGGACGTCGCCGGAAGAAGATGGGTCCGCGGTGGAGGTCTTCAGGATGGAGCCGGTTGTCATCGGATGAAGATAGAAGATGCCGCTTGGATCAAGATGGTTGCCGGTCCGGATCGCCTCTTCTTCCCGGATAGGATGAAGACTTTGGAGCCTCTTCTGGACCTCTTCAGCCACCGGATGATGGATCGCCAGCCCCCGCTTGGGTTGGATGAAGATTTTGGAGCCAGGACGGATCGGTGATACCTGGTGAGGTGAAGACAAGGTAGGATGATCTTCAGGGGCTTAGTGTTAGGTTTATTTAAGGGGGGTTTGGGTTAGATTAGGGGTATGTGGGTGGTGGGTTGTAATGTTGGGGGGGGTATTGTATGGGTTTTTTTACAGGCAAAAGAGCTGAATTATTTGGGGCATGCCCCGCAAAGGGCCCTGTTCAGGGCTGGTAAGGTAAAAGAGCTTTGAACTTTAGTAATTTAGAATAGGGTAGGGCATTTTTTATTTTGGGGGTCTTTGTTATTTTATTAGGGGGCTTAGAGTAGGTGTAATTAGTTTAAAATTGTTGTAATATTTTTCTTATGTTTGTAAATATTTTTTTATTTTTTGTAACTTAGTTCTTTTTTATTTTTTGTACTTTAGTTAGTTTATTTCATTGTAGTTATTTGTAGGAATTGTATTTAATTTATTTATTGATAGTGTAGTGTTAGGTTTAATTGTAGGTAATTGTAGGTATTTTATTTAATTAATTTAATGATAGTATAGTGTTAGGTTTAATTGTAACTTAGGTTAGGATTTATTTTACAGGTAATTTTGTAATTATTTTAACTAGGTAACTATTAAATAGTTCTTAACTATTTAATAGCTATTGTACCTGGTTAAAATAATTACAAAGTTGCCTGTAAAATAAATATTAATCCTAAAATAGCTATAATATAATTATAATTTATATTGTAGCTATATTAGGATTTATTTTACAGGTAAGTATTTAGCTTTAAATAGGAATAATTTATTTAATAAGAGATAATTAATTTTGTTAGATGTAAATTATATTTAATTTAGGGGGGTGTTAGTGTTAGGGTTAGACTTAGCTTTAGGGGTTAATACATTTATTAGAATAGCGGTGAGCTCCAGTCGGCAGATTAGGGGTTAATAATTGAAGTTAGGTGTCGGCGATGTTAGGGAGGGCAGATTAGGGGTTAATACTATTTATTATAGGGTTAGTGAGGCGGATTAGGGGTTAATAACTTTATAATAATAGCGGTGCGGTCCGGTCGGCAGATTAGGGGTTAATAAGTGTAGGCAGGTGGAGGCGACGTTGTGGGGGGCAGATTAGGGGTTAATAAATATAATATAGGGGTCGGCGATGTTAGGGCAGCAGATTAGGGATACATAGGGATAATGTAAGTAGCGGCGGTTTAGTTAATAATAATATGCAGGGGTCAGCGATAGCGGGAGCGGCAGATTAGGGGTTAATAAGTGTAAGGTTAGGGGTGTTTAGACTCGGGGTACATGTTAGAGTGTTAGGTGCAGACGTAGGAAGTGTTTCCGCATAGCAAAAAATGGAGCTGCTTTAGGAGCTGAACGCGGCTTTTTTGCAGGTGTTAGGTTTTTTTTCAGCTCAAACAGCCCCATTGTTTTCTATGGGGGAATCGTGCACGAGCACGTTTTTGAGGCTGGCCGCTTGCGTAAGCAACTCTGGTATCGAGAGTTGAAGCTGTGTTAAATATGCTCTACGCTCCTTTTTTGGAGCCTAACGCAGCCTTTATGTGGACTCTCAATACCAGAGTTATTTTTATGGTGCGGCCAGAAAAAAGCCGGCGTTAGTTTTTCGGGTCGTTACCGAAAAAACTCCAAATCTAGCCGATAGTTTTTTAGATAGTTTTTTTATTTTGTGGGTTTAGGAGGGTGGGGGTTTGTAATGTTAGTGGGTATTTGTATTTTTTTTCACCAAAAAGCTGACATCTTTAGGGCAATGCCCTACAAAAGGCCCTTTTAAGGGAATTTGGTTGTTTATTCTAGATTAGTTTTTTTTTTATTTTGGGGTGTGTTTTTTAATGGGTATTAGAAAAGGAATAATTTTTATTATTTTTGATAATTTATTTGATATTTTGATATATAATTTTTTTAGGGGGTGTTTGTTTTTCTTTTGTAGGAAAAGAGCTATTATCTTTAGGGCAATGCCCTACAAAAGGCCCTTTTAAAGGCCCTTGGTAGTTTGGGGGGTGGGGGTTTGCATACTGTTAGGGGGTTATTGTTTTAGTAGCAAAAGAGCTGTTTAACTTAGGGCAATGCCCTACAAAAGGCAATTTTAAGGGCCCCCAAAAGGCCCTTTTAAGGTCCATTGGTAGTTTAATTTAGATTAGGCTTTTTTATTTTGGGGTGGTTTTTTTAAGGGTATTAGAATAGGTTTAGGGGTTAATAGTTTAATTTAGGTTGTTGCGATGTGGGGGGCTGGCGGTTTAGGAGTTAATAGGTTTATTTAGTGGTAGTGATGTGGGAGGCCAGAGGTTTAGGGGTTAATAGTTTTATTTAGTTGCGGCCATATCGGGGAGTGGCGGAATAGGGGATAATATATTTATTTTAGTGTGGGTGATGTTGGGGTGCAGCGGAATAGGGGTTAATAACTTTAGTATAATGGCGGCGATATAGGGAGCGGCAGATTTGGGGTTAATACCTTTATTTAGGTGGCGGCGATATCGGGAGCGGCAGATTAGGGGTTAATAACTGTAGGCGGGCGTTGGCGATGTTCAGGGCGGCAGATAAGGGGTATTAGATGTGGGGTTTATGTTAGGGTGTTAGGTTTAAACCGTATTTTCTTTTTCCCTATAGACATCAATGGGGCTACGCTATGGAGCTTTTCTTTCTGTGATCGCAGGTGTTAGTTTTTTTTCTGACCCGCTCTCCCCATTTATGTCTATGGGGAAAGCGTGCATGAGCACGTCAAATCAGTGCTTGTTTTTGGTGCGGTATGGAACGTAAAACCCCATATGGCCACACAAGCCTGTTTTTTTAAAACTTGTAATGACAGCGCTATAGGGGATTAAATAACGTCACTTTTGTTGCGTTCGTTAATTTCCGTATAGCACACAAAACTCGTAATCTAGTTGATAGGCAGACGCAGCAAGACTTGCTCTGAGTATGTGAGCACCGTAACCCCCTGAAAATAGTAACTAACACCAAACACATGCGCAATATCTACCTACCTCCTGAAAATAACTAACACCTAATGCATGCACATTATCTATCTACCTGTCAACCCTTATCCCCCCACCACAATAACTAATAAACTATATTAACCCCTAATCCGCCAACCCCCACATCGCAAAACATCTAATTAACCTATTAACCCCTAATCCGCCATTAACCCACAACACAATAAACCAAATAAAACTATTAACCCCTAATCTGCCATTAACCGACATTGCAATAAACCTAATAAAACTATTAACCCCTAATCCGCCAAACCCACACAACGCAAATAACTAATTAAATTACTAAACACCCTAACCTAACACCCCCTAAATTAACCCCACTTACCTAAATAAAAAAATACTAAGTTACAATTAAAATAAAAAAGCTAACATTACTTAAAAATAAAAAAACTAAACTAATCTAAGATTAAAAAAAATAATTAAAAAGTCTAACATTACATAAAAAATAAACCAAATTATCAAAAATAAAAAAATTAAACCTAATCCCTATGAAAATAAAAAAGCCCCCCAAAATAAAAACACCCCCTAATCTAATACTAAACTACCAATAGCCCTTAAAAGGGCCTTTTGTATGGCATTGCCCTAAGTTAAACAGCTCTTTTACCTTAAAAAATACTAAGTCCCCCCTTAAAAACCCCCACCCACCCAAAATAAAAAAACCTAACACTAAAAAATCCACTTCCTTCTTTATCCAGGACCAAGCAGGCACAAAGCAGAGATAAGAGCAGAGCAGGACCGGCGACCGCGGAACCATGGAGCGTGGAGGTTCCTCTTTGTCTGATCGCTGCCATACACTGAATTGTGAATTCAAGGTACGCGTTTAAATATGGCGTCCCTTGCATTCCTACTGGGTGATTTGATTCTTCAAATTCAAATTAGCCAATAGGATGAGAGCTACTGAAATCCTATTGGCTGTTCAAATCAACCATACAAATGCCCCTTAAGGGGCAATGGGTAGTTTAGGATGTTTTAGTGTTAGTTTTTTTTTAATTTTGGGTGGGTAGGGGGTTTTAATGTTAGAGGGGGGACTTAGTATTTTTTAAGATAAAAGAGCTGTTTAACTTAGGGCAATGCCCTACAAAAGGCCCTTTTAAGGGCTATTGGTAGTTTAGTATTAGATTAGGGGGGGGGGTTTATTTTGGGGGGCTTTGTTATTTTCATAGGGATTAGGTTTAATTTTTTTAATTTTGATAATTTGGTTTATTATTTTATGTAATGTTAGACTTTTTTATTTTTTGTAATCTTAGATTAGTTTAAATTTAGGGTTTTTTATTTTTAAGTAATGTTAGCTTTTTATTTTAATTGTAACTTAGTATTTTTTAATTGAGGTAATTGGGGTTAATTTTGGGGGTGTTAGGTTAGGGGGTTTAGTAATTTAATTAGTTATTTGCATTGTGGGGGTTTGCGGATTAGGGGTTAATAGATTTATTAGGATTATTGCGTAGTGTGGTTTTGGAGGATTAGGAGTTAATAGTTTTATTAGGTTTATTGTGTTGTGGGTTAATGGCCGATTAGGGGTTAATAGCGTTAGGTTAGGGGCTTAGTAATTTAATTAGTTATTTGTGTTGTGGGGGTTTGGCGGCTTAGGGGTTAATAGATTTATTAGGATTATTGCGTGTGTGGGTTTGGCGGATTAGGGATTAATAATTTCATTAGGTTTATTGCATTGTGGGTTAATGGTTGACTAGGGGTTAATATTTTTATTAGGTTTATTGAGATGTGGGTTAATGGCAGATTAGGGGTTAATAGTTTTAATAGGGACTTTGCAATGTGGGTGAATGGCAGATTAGGGGTTAATACATTTATTAGGTAGTTTGAGATGTTGAGGTTGGAGCATTTAGGGGTTAATACTTTTATTAGGTAGATCATGATGTGTGTGAATTGCGGATTAGGGGTTAATAGTTTAATTAGGCATATTGCGTTGTGGTGGTTGTTGGTTTACGGGTTAATGCATTTATTATTAGTTCTGACGTGAGTGAGATGGCGGATATAGGGGTTTTACATGTCGGGTTTATTTTTGGGAGGCGGGTTAGACTTTTATGGGAGATTTGACATTTTTTATTTTCTTAGGCGCCGATAGCTTCTAAAGTGCTGTAAGTCACTGTCGACTCCAGAAATTTGTATTGACGCTCATTTCTGGACATCGCTAGTTCATCCAACTTAAAGCACTTTATTAACTGCCGGTGCCATATAAGTGATTCCCCGATGTGTGAGGTTAAATTACGTATATAAAATAGGATAAAGATACCTCAAAAGAGTCCAAAGAGGAAGGACCAGAATAGTGTCCCAAAATTGCTTGATCGGAGAATAGTGATGTGGTGATCTTCACACACCTCACAGGAAAGAAGGAAGACAAAAAAAAGTGAAGTTTGTTAGGGAATGTGACCTCTCTACCGGCGAATAGTACTAACACTTTTCTGAACTATGACTAAGATCTAAGTTGATGTGCCTGAAAAAAACAGTAAGTTGGTAAATATTCATTTACAGGCACACCATGTATTTGCTATTTAGTAGGCCTGCTTTGTACTAGCCTGGCCTCTAGACTCCAGATTGGTTTCTTGTATGCTACCTACGGCATTACCTTGTGTATACAGTCTGTATTTCTGTCCTATGTTTTTAGTATAAATATTGTCTTTACTCCACTTGGGAGTTTCCTGAGTCTCCAAGGGAGCCGTGGGACTTTATACCAATCTGCCTAACAACTAAGAGCTTAGTCATAGCTCAGAAAAGTGTAAGTAATATTCCTCTGTAGTGAGGTCACATTCCCTTACAAACTTTACTATTTTTGGTGTCTTCCTTCTTTCCTGTGAGGTGTGTGAAGATCATCACATCACATCACATCACTATACTACTATCAAGTAATTTTGGGACACTATTCCGGTCCTTCCTCTTTGGACTCTTTTGACATAGGCTTACCTTATTTTATATACACTGTATTTTTTATATATATATTGTAATATTATTTATAGTGTACACATAAGTACTTACCTTTGAATAATGTTGCTTTATTTGATTTTGATTAAATGTGTATTTAACCCCTTCCAGTCGGTACTTATTTGCAAACAAATAAGTAAAAAATTTAAATCACATGATCGTACATGTGATTACGTGATTTTAATGATGGTATTGTGTCTAGGGGGAGTGCCTATGAGGCTAGGCACACCCTCCAGTCCGGGATCGAAGTTAGGAAGCCGTAGCTGCTTCAGTACAGCAGAAGGGCATCCCATGCCGTCCTAACCGTGCTAAAGCCCAGCGCAGTTTGGATGGCATGGAAAGTCCTAACGGCAGGAAGGGGTTAAATGAGAAATGATGCTGTCAAAATGTGCTACCGTTTAGTTGAACATGCGTGCATGTCCATGGCCAGGACTAAATTTCCTCTCCGTTGAGATTTGCTACTTCCATCTCTTTTGAAACATGTAGAATGCTATAAAATAATTATGCGCATGAACACATGAAAGTAACAAATCTCTGTGAGGTAGCAAATTTCGACAGAACACTGAAAAGGCTTTTCTGCAAGAGGAAAATACTTCATGTTGATTGGTTGATTCCTGTATCAGCCAATACGTATATACGCTTCACTTTTGTTCTTGGATAATCCTGACCTCTGTTAGGGGATGGCCCAGAAATGTGATTGATCCCTGTCAGTCTCCTTTTATTTGATTATATTGCTGCTTGCTTGCCAAATTTGCAGGATTATCTTGGGTGAGAGCAGATTAATAACCATATTTACCAATCAACTGATTATTTCACCTGTGCTCCAGTTCAGATATCCTGAAAATCTTGCCTGTTAGAGAGGCCTGAGCACTGAAGTTGAAACATGTTTTAATGGGATCGCATGGGATGTTGTCATAATCCATTCAAGATTTTAGAGTTAACATTCTTCAACTGAGGAGGGAAATAAAGTGATTGTGCCTGCACATGCAAGATTCTTGCTCCCTTGAAAGTCTGAGACAAGCATCCTGATTGGATGGTTACAGGGACATAAAAACCCAAATTTATTTATTTCCTGATTCAGATACAACATCTGATTTAAAACAACTTTTTAGTTTGTTTCTATTATCTAATTTGCTTTGATCTCTTAATATCAATTGTTGAAATAAATACCTAGGTATACACCATTAGCTGCTGATTTGTGGCTGCACATACATGCCTCGTGTTATTGTCTCGCCCAATACATTCAGCTAACTCCCAGTAGTGCATTGCTGCTTCTTCAACAAATAATACCAAGAGAACAAAGCAAATTAGATAATATAAGTAAATTGGACAGTTGTGTAAATTTGCATTCTCTATCTGAATTATGAAAGAAAAAGTTAGGTTTTTAAGTCCCTTTATAAGAGGATTTGTGAATTTAGGGTATTTTGCTAATAGCAATTCATATAAGTGACTGTTTAAAAAGACCTGTTGAGAGTGTTTTATTTATCTGTAACATTTTTATATTCAAGTTAAAGAAACAGTAAAGTCATAATTAGACATTCATGATTTAGACAGAACATACTTCTATTATTTAATTTGCTTCCTTCTACTGTTATCTTTGCTGAAAGGTTTATCTAGATGAGCTCAGGAGCAGCAAAGAACCTACGTTCTAGCTGCTGATGTGTGTAGTTCATTGCTGCTTCTTCAACAAATAATGCCAAGAGAATGAAGCAAATTTGATAATAGAAGTAAATTGGAAAGTTGTTTAAAATGATATGTTCTACCTAGATCATAAAACATTTTTTGGGGGCTTCATGTCCCTTTAATCAATATTAATAAAAAATAATAATTAATAAAAATACAGTGTAATGGTTGGATGCTTGAACTGTGTTTACTTTAAAGTGCATTTCTGTGTCCCTCTGAGCATTTCATTTATAAACATGAAATATATTTTAGCTTGTAAAGAACAGGTAATCCTGGAAACACCTCTGAGAATCTAAACATAAAAAAAGCAATCTAAGAAAGATAAATGTACATGTTAATTCATGTATTCCCTTCCTGAACATTTAGCAACAGAAAATGGATTGTTAAATTAGAGATTAGATTTTTTTTTTTCACTGAACAGATCCACAATCAAGAATTCTGATTTATTTATATCCAGGAGGACTCAGGTTGTGTTGTGAAAAATGAGACTAGAGTAGTCAGAAAAATGCAAATGTGCCTTAATATCAGCAATAAAGGAATAATCTGAGATGTGTTGCCTAGCAAGATGCTCTTTATGGTGCTATATCAAATAAATAAACTATGCAAACTTAGAAGTTTTTGGCAAGTGTATACAGATTTTTATTCACTTGGTCTTATTGCATTATGAAGTGTCAGAGTGAAGACTACTTATTTTATTTAAAAAATGTATTTAAATTACACGTACCCCATTAGTCATGTACAAGCAATCTTTATATAAGAATTAAATAAAGGGATATTTTTGAGGGGAGTCAAATGCAGGCTTGCACATTTTAGCCTGCAACTGATATTTATGAGGCAGCAATTTAAAAACCCACTCCAAACAATTTTGAGTTGGTGAATACAAATCGCCCTTGACTGATTCCACTGGGTGATTGACAAGCCCAGCTTGCTCATAATTTCCTAAGTGAAAAAAGGGGCAACCTGACTTGGATTTCTTGCTCAATGTGCTTAGAGGAATATAGCTACACCTCACTGACAAGGCCCAATGAAGGCCGAAATGATCGTCTGGGGTTGCTGTGTTCCTTGTTCAGAGAGGAATTGCCTGGTATTTCGGCGCCGTACTGACCGTAACAGGCGGGATCAGACTGATATACTACAGGAAAGTTCTACTCTGTGAAAAGCATTACTGAGCTAAAGAGAAGCTGCACCCAGGTGGTAAATCGCCATAAAAGAGGCTAACAATGGTATTTAGCCAGTTGTTCAGTCCTGTGAGTTCGCTTCTCTCTGTGTGTATTTAGTCTCCCTATGGAAAAAAAGGGGCAACCAGACGTGGACTCCTTGCTTAGTGTGCTTAGAGGAATATGGCTACACCTCACTGATAAGGCCCAATGAAGGCTGAAACGATCATCTGGGGTTTCTGTTTTCCTTGTTCAGAGAGGAATTGCCTGGTATTTCGGCACTGGACTGACTGTAATAGGCGGGATCAGACTGATATAGTACAGGAAAGTTCTACTCTGTGAAAAGCATTACTGGGCTAAAGAGAAGCTGCACCCAGGTGTTAAATCGCCATAAAACAGGCTAACAATAGTATTGAGCCGGTTGTTCGTTCCTGTGAGTGCGCTTCTCTCTGTGTGTATTTTCTCATAATTGGTTGCCTGAGAGAAGGGGCAGAATTGTATGAGCGGATGCTCCTGCAATGATAAATATGGGGAACAGATGCACCTAAAAATGTGCAATCTCTGGCAGACAGGTTCACATAACTGTCTGTTCAATTATAAATCTGTCCCTGAACACCTCTTGTTTTTGTCAAAAAGAATTGCTTTGTACCACTCTCCATAAAGAGAACAAAAAGCATGGTCTGTTTTGCATTAGCAAGTTACGGAATTTGTTTTTTTTTTGCTCTCTAGCCCAATTGATATATTTTGTTTTGTTAACCAGCATATTTTGGCATGGAGATCCATGTAAAATCCATTTCAATAAATGTAAGAACGTTTTCTATTAAACTAAAAATCACAATACTGTATTACATGACTTTTCATGTGGTTTGGGTGAAAAAAATGCAAAACTAATATTGAAACTTTTCCTGTGAGTGCAATTATGTCCTTGTTATTTGAATTAGTTGACCTATGTAAGTAGAATTACTTTTACCAAGAGCAATTGCCACCTGGGTTAAAAAAATGTGTTGTCAACCTACAAAAAAAATGTGTTGTCAACCTACAAAAAAAAATGTGTTGTCAACCTACAAAAAAAAATGTGTTGTCAACCTACAAAAAAAATGTGTTGTCAACCTACAAAAAAAATGTGTTGTCAACCTACAAAAAAATGTGTTGTCAACCTACAAAAAAATGTGTTGTCAACCTACAAAAAAATGTGTTGTCAACCTACAAAAACATGTGTTGTCAACCTACAACCCCCCCCCAAACACACACACATAAAAAGGAACAAATCTGTAATATGAAAAGTAACATAAAAAAATGCCATATCAGTATGACCATCAGGGGGGGGGGTAACTACATGGGTATTAGAAGTCGCAATTGAGACAGAGCCCACAGTGTAAGTAAAGTGTATGGATTTCCCTTTACAATATGGTCACGCATTTTCCAAGATGGCCGTCATAGAGCTAGATTACAAGTAGAGTGTTAATTATCGCACACGCTCACACGCCAACTCTGCATTAATTTAGATTTTTTTCTGCACGTTGGATAACGCACATATAAATTGAAAGTAAAGTTTTCACTACTGTGCTAAACTGATGCCCTCAAAAGGCCTAACTTACAATATCAAGATAGCATTACCACATTCACAATAGACTTCAATGGCGCTGAAAAGTAGAAAGAACTTAACACCCTTCTGGAGCATAAACCGGATCACATTTTCTCATGTATGCTATAACCCAGCATGAAATATTAATATTTCACATTCCAATGTTCTTCACATAGCAGAATATGTTCTATTTATTCCTAAATACATATACTATATATACAATATTTATAATGGTAATTTGGTACAATATATATCTATACATACATATATATATATATATATATATATATATATATATATATATATTATATATAATACCGTATATATATGACTATATATAGGTATAAATGTATACAGATATACAGATATATTTAGGACTATCTATTTAAAAATACTTAAAACATACTCTCCTATGTAAAGAACATTGGAATATGAAATATTACATTAAATACATAGTTAAACACTTTATTATATATGACTTTTGCATAAGAATATTTTACATGTTTTCCGCTACTTAAATACAAAGGGATCCAATGCACTTATATATGTATAAAAGTATGTTTTATGTATATTTACTGTACAAATTTAACATTTCAATCTTCTTCACTTAAAGGATAATGACCCTTTCATTCTTAAATACATATAAATATATATATATATATATATATATATATATATATATATATATATATATAGAGAGAGAGAGAGAGAGAGAGAGAAAGAAAGAGAGAGAGAGAGAGAGAGAGAGAGAGATAGGTATAGATGTGTTTACATAAACAGTATCATATATATATATATATATATATATATATATTTATATTTATAGATACATGGGTCTTTGGAGAATGATTCATCACTGTTCCAGATAGAGTAATGTTATTCTCTCTTTGTGACATCAGAACATGTATACATATTGGACAGTGTATCCCACATATGACATTCCAAGGACAGACCGACGGCCCTATTAATGACATTAATGACATAATAACCATATCCCTTCAAAGAAGGTAATAAGAGACTGCTTATAGAATAAAGAAAAGAGGAGATTCTCAATTCATTCAATGTGTATAAAAAGTGTAAAAAAAATATAATGTACAATAACATACAGCTAGACTACGAGTTTGGCGTTATGATTGAAAAAGCAGCGTGATGGCCCATAACGCTGCTTTTTCCCTAATGCTGCTACTACAAGTCTTGTAGGTAGGTCTTGTAGGTATAGGTGTACCGCACACCTTTTAGCCTGTTACGCAACGTCAGTACCGCACTTTTTAAAAAGTACTTTTTTAATGGGACTCCCATAGCGCTGGTATTACGAGTTTGCCTGGAAGGCCAAAAAGTGAGCGGTACACCCTATACTGACAAGATCCGTACTGCTATCTAAAGTCAGTAGTTATGAGTTTTACGTTACAAATCTGTAGCATAAAACTCATAACTAAAGTGTTAAAAAGTACACTAAAACCCATAAACTACCTATTAACCCCTAATTCGAGGGCCCCCCGCATTGCAAACACTATAATAAATGTATTAACCCCTAATCTGCCGTTCCAGACATCGCCGCCACTATTAAAATGTATTAACACCTATTCCACCGCTCCCCGACATTGTCGCCACTATAATAAACCTATTAACCCCTAAACCGCTGCCCCTCCGCATCACAAACACTATTTTAATATTATTAACCCCTATTCTGCCGTCCGCCCACACCGCCTCTATAATAAATCTATCAACCCCTAAACCGCAAGCCCCCCACAACGAAATATACTTAAAATAAACTATTAACCCCTAAACTGAAAGCCCCCCCACAACGAAATACCTGTATACTAAAATAAACTATTAACCCCTAAACCTAAAGATCCCCTAACTTTATATTAAAATTACAATTTCCCTATCTTAAATTAAATAAAAACTTACCTGTCAAATTAAATAAATTATTTTTAAACTAACAATTAAACTAAGATAATTATTAAACTACAATTAAACTAACTACCAATTAAACTAAACTAAACATTAAAAAAATCCTAACACTACTCTAAAAATTAAAATGACAAACAAAATAAAATAACTAAATTACAAAAAAAACCCACTAAATTACAAAAATAAGAAACAAATTATCAAAAATAAAAATAATTACACCTAATCTAATAACCCTATCAAAATAAAATAATAAAAAAAAAAAACACCTACCCTACAATAAACTACCAATGGCACTTAAAATGGCCTTTTGTGGGGCATTGCGCCAACGAATTCAGCTCTTTTAAAAGTAAAACCCACCACCACCACAACCAACCCACCAAATAAACATCTAAAAAAACCTAAGCTCCCCATTGCCCTGAAAAGGGCATTTGTATGGCCATTGGCCTTAAAAGGGCATTTAACTCTTTTACATTTCCAGACCCTAATCTAAAAATAAAATCCACCCAAAAACCTTAAATAAACCTAACACTAACCCCTGACGATCCACTTACAGTTATTGAAGTCCCACTTGAAGGATCCATCCAGCCATCAAAAAGTCTTCATCCAGACGGCCTCTTAGATCTTCATCCAGCCGGCGAAGTCCTCATCCAGGCGGCAAGAAGTGTTCATCCAGACGGCATCTTCTATCTTCATCCTTCAGGCGTGGAGTGGGTCCATCCTGAAGACAACCGGCGCGGAGCATCCTCTTCATGCGGTCGCTGCCGTAAACTGGAACTTTAATGCAAGTGACGTCATCCAAGATGGTGTCCATTGCATTCCTATTGGCTGAAAGATTTCAATCAGCCAATAGGATTAGAGCTGCTAAAATCCTATTGGCTGTTCCAATCAGACAATAGGATTTAAGAAGCTCTCATCCTATTGGCTGTTCCAATCAACCAATAGGATTAAGAGCAATTCCCATACAAATGCCCTTTTCAGGGCAATGGGGAGCTTAGGTTTTTTTATATAGTTATTTTATTTGGGGGTTTGGTTGTGGGGGTGGTGGGTTTTACTGTTGGGGGGTGTTTGTATTTTTTTACAGGTAAAAGAGCTGAATTCTTTGGGGCAATGCCCCACAAAGGGCCCTTTTAAGGGCCATTGGTAGTTTATTGTAGGCTAGGGTTTTTTTAATTTTGGGGGCATTTTTTTTTTTTGATAGGGCTATTAGATTAGGTGTAATTCTTTTTTATTTTTGATAATTTGTTTCTCTTTTTTTGTAATTTAGTGTTTGTTTTTTTATGTAATTTAGTTATTTTTATTTTTAGTAATTTTAGTGTTTATTTTTTTTGTAATGTTAGGTTTTAGTGTAAGGCAGGTTAGGTTTTATTTCACAGGAAAGTGTGTATTTATTTTAACTAGGTAGTTAGTAAATAGTTAATAACTATTTACTAACTAGTCTACCTAGTTAAAATAAATATAAGCTTACCTGTGAAATAAAAATAATAAACTATTAGTTATATTGTAGCTAGCTTAGGTTTTATTTCACAGGTATGTATTTAGTTATAAATAGGTATTATTTAGTTAACAATTGTAAATTTTGTTTAGCTGTATTTTAATTATGTTAAAGTTAGGGGGGGTTAGGGTTAGGTTTAGGGGTTAATATATTTTAATTTAGCTTGTTGCAATGTGGGGGGGCTGGCGGTTTAGTGGTTAATAGGTTTATTTAGTTAATAATTGTAAATTTAATTTAGCTATAGTTTTATTATGTCAAAGTTAGTGGGTGTTAGGGCTAGGCTTATGGTTACGTTAGGGTTGTTAATGCATTTATTTAGTGGTAGTGATGTGGGAGGCCAGAGGTTTAGGGGTTAATAACTTTAGTATAGTAGCAGCGACATCGGCAGCGGCAGATTAGTAGTTTTTGGGGACTTTTGTTTTGGCGATCGCAGGTGTTAGGCTTTTTTTTGGCAGGCTCTCCCCATTGATGTCTATGGGGAAATTGTGTACGAGCACATCAAAGCAATGCTTGTTTTCGGTGCGGTATGGAGCTCAACACCACCATATCGCCCGCACAAGCCTGCTTTTTCAAAACCTGTAATACCAGCGCTATAGGGAGGTGAATTAACGTCGCTTTTGTGGCGGTCGTTAA